>NW_018022949.1:14044-23010 GCF_002006095.1 Pseudomyrmex gracilis | reverse complement strand
TCTACATTTTAAAATTGAACTTTGTTAAGAACAGGGATGTATGTGTCATGTAAAGACTCGGTGTCCCTCATTAAATTCAGACCACTTACTTGCTTTTTAATAAATAACATTTCAGATGTTTGCCGTTTAAAATAGTTCTGCTCAATGTCTAAAATTCTAACTGACTTTCACAATCAAAATTATGCCCAGTCTCAATACTATGGTTTGCTATTACCGATGTATCAATTTGACCATTCTTAACACAATTTATATGTTCACTAATACGAGTTTTCAATTGACGTTTGGTTTGTCCAACATAGGATGAATTGCATTGTTGACATGAAATGCAATAAACAACATTTCTTTGTTTATTTAAAGGTACTAAATCTTTATGTGTTTTAATAAATTTAGACAACTGGTTTAAATTTCTATAAGAAGGTTTAATTGTTTTATTATTAATTTTGATGTGATTGAAATTGATATTGTAGTTATGAATGTAAAGAAGAACGAAATAGAATTTAGCAATCTCTTCCTGATCATATATTATAGAATGTTTATTAAGCTTATTTAAAAACAATGTCCTCAATCTCTTGTTAATAGTATTAAATATAAAATTTATAGGATAATTGTTATCTAACAAAATGTTGATTACAAAATTTAAATTTTTTTCATAAAATAGTGGATCTGAAAGTAAGATGGCCCTATCTACTAGAGAATAGATAGTGCCTATCTTATGACAGAGCGGGTTTGAAGAATAATAATTTAAATAGCGTCCAGAATAAGTTGGTTTGTAAAACCAATCACACAAATCAACCTATTATTCTTTATTATGATTTTTGTGTCAAGAAAACTGAGAGAATCATTCTCTTGTAATTCATAAGTGAATTGTAATCTATGATGATATGAGTGGAAAGTACGAACAACATCTAATTGATCTTTGGGAATTGCAAGTACGATATCGTCAACGTATCTAAAATAAAACAGTATGTTGAATTTGAAAGTATTTAAAGCTTTAAGTTCAAGATCTTGTAAAACTAAGTCGGAAATGATGGGTGATAAGGGCGAACCCATAGGTGTGCCGAAAGTCTGTTTATAAATATTGTCATTGAAAGTAAAGTAAGTTGATGTCACAATAAATCGTACTGCCAATATAAACTCATCTTTCCTGATCTTCGTGTGTAGTTTGATGTATTTCCATCTAGAGGAAATGCTATCAATAGCAAGCTCTATCGGAACATTCGTAAACAAAGACACAACATCAAGAGAACAAAGTGTGTAATCCTCAGTTAACTCTATTCTACTAATTTGATTGTACAATTGAAAGCTGTTTTTTATGAAAAAAGGAGAGTTGCGAATACCCTTAAAGATAATCTTGTGCAAAAAAATAGCTAATTGATGTAATGGACTATTAATAGTAGAGACTATGATACGATAAGGACAACCATTTTTATGGATTTTAGGAATGCCATATGCTCTAAGAAGAAGAGAATCACTCGAGTTTAAGTAAAATTTAGTCTTTTGGTTAATAAAATCCTTATAATANCATCTGTTCAATATATTTTTAAGTTTTTTCTCGATATTATGTATGGGATTGCGTTCTCCTTTCATATAAGTATTCCCATCAGACAACATATTATTAATCTTATGTAATCAACCTTCTTTATTGCAACGGTAATATTTCCTTTATCCGCTCTGGTAAATAAAATATCCGGATTATCTTTCATAAATCTATTAGTAGCTTTAGCTTTCATTAATAAACTTTTTTCTAAATATGTTAATGGTTTATTATGAAGTAAAAAACTATTTAAATGAGATGAAATGTTATTACGAATTTTGTTTTTTAGTACTGGGTCAAATTTAGTAATATTATTTTCAGCATCTTTAATCGTTTCAATCACTACTTTACTTTTAATTTGATTGACTGGGAGGCAAAATTTATCTCCTAATTGAACAAGCTGTACCACTGGTTTGAGTATTATTCTATCAGTTAAATTTATAAACCAGTTGTTATTAATATCAGGTTGGAAATGTTTTTCCTTATGTTGAAACTCTTCAGGTTTAATGTTAATTTTATCGAAATTATGATCTAAACTCGACTGGTTCAAACTGAATTCACAATTTCTATGTAAATCATTAACATTACGACTGTAATTATCAGCATTATTATTTTTTCTAAAATAAAAACTGATAGGGTTGACCTGTCTAATATTTAGATTTTGATGAGAAGTCAGTTTTCTATTAAGAGTAACAGATTTATGATTATGAAAAGTATGTAAAGAATTATGTTGTGTTTTAAAGAATTGTAGTAATTATGTTTTGTGGAACAATATTATATAAATCTGTGATAACTTTGGAAAGTTTACTTCTTATTTGTTGGAGATTTCTGTGACTATCATTAATTTCCAATTTTAGAATTTTTCTTTTTAACTTATCTATAGACCTAATTCATTTCTGATCATTCCTATTATGACAAAATTTGGGAAAAATATGTCTAATATTGACTATATGCTTAGGAAATATGTTTAAATTGATGCAAGATCTAAGATAATTATTTTGTAATGAAACAGTTATAAACCGGTGTTGAAGTTTGATCCAATCTTTCATCAAATATTTGGCAGTTTTACCAAAAGTTGTTTCGATGTTTTACCAAAGTTTTACCAAAAGTTGTTGTCGTTGTTGTCGGCAATGATATCGCTTTCGATCTCCGACAAGAGACAGACTGTTTCCCGCTCGTAGCGCTCGTTTTCCATCTGCGCTTCCAGCCGCNCTCTTCGAAGCTCCTCCACCGCCTATTGACGCTGTTCTTCTTCCGCTTCTATTTGTTGGAAATGGTCAGGTAATGTCCCTGGCGGATACCTAACTTCCAGCACCATCTGCACTTCATCATCTGAAAAATTAATATATATATATAAGTTTATATATAATTTCTTTATATATTTTCATTATGTTTAACTATTTAGTTAGTTTATTTACCGGAATCAACGGGAGAAGGAGAAAGAACCGCTACGGAAGGAAAGGGATGAGGAAGCTCGTCCCTACGTGCTTTTCCTAAAATTTGAAAATTATTAATTAATATATTTTTATTCTTCTATAGTATTTCGTGTTTTACTCATATACTTACGCAGTAGAGGTACGCTTTCTTCTTCTNCCTCCCCCTCGCGTCATCGTCGACGCTGGGCCGTTGGAACAGGGCGTCGCATTGGCGACATCCAGGCCACCGGACGAGGTTCCGCACGAGGGGGTACGCTCGCCACGTCGCTCGAATCTTCTTGCTGCTGCTGCTGCTGCTGCTGCTGCTGCCAAGAAGCAGAACAGGATGGCGTCGATGCAGCTTCTTGTTCTCGAGCCATCGTTACTTCATTACAAATGTTCACTAAATTAAATAAACGATAATTAAATAAATGCGAAATATAAAAGAAGTTTTACAAGCGCAAAAATAATATTCTTACGAGAATAAAAACTGTTTTGTTTTTACTTACCCCTGTTGTCGCGTATCATTTGTGCGATCAACCCTTGCACATCTTTCTCCTCGTGTTGGAGCGACGTGCGAAAATCTACAACATCACACGCGATTTGTAACAGCCGAGGATCACCGTCGAAAAATCTTAATGCGTGCAATGTTGCGACAAGCGTATTTGAGATGCGATGCGCGATACGTGTGAATAAATCGATGTTGTCTGTATTATCGTTTACACGTAAGAGTACTTCACGCATGTGTGTTGTTATAAACACATCAAACGAACACTGCATAACAAATGTTGCAATGTCTTCTATAATTTTTGCAGCCATTTTTACACTAAAATTGCAGTTGCACTCGCGAAAACACTATTTATTTGAGTCGCTATTTATTCAATACTTACGCTTGATGCTCTGAACTTAGATTACGTTTCGAGCTCAAAATGCAGTCTGTTTTATACCCAAAATTACCTTGTGATTGGGGATGAGAGTGGAGGCGAGATGTCACAAATTATCATAAATCCTCTGTTACTCCGAAAACTATAAAGTTTTTGTTAGCCGAATAAAACACTATTTTTTCGTTTCCATAACGGAGACATGTTATAACCTGATCTAAAAAACCTCAAGGTTTAGAAGTGGACCTCTGTCGCATATCGCCATAGTTTTTATCATTTTTTGTCAACGGGTTAACAATTCTTTACTTGACTATCCATAACGTTGACAGCGATTTTGTAACCCGAGCCGTAGCAAGCAAGCAAAGGTCATGCAGTATAAAAACAATTTATTTATGACTTCGGGATCATCCTGTGAAGATTTTTCGAGTTAGTCACGTACGCGGAAACACGTTGCGACAGGATATAACAGGATGCGCGATATAAGAACAACTTATATCAAATAATTTTTTATTTATTTTTCTATGTACAAATGGCGCAAAAATTTTTTAATTTTTGTTTTTCCAATAAAGCGTGTGCGAACAGGACAGGTTTCGGCCGGGGAAAATAAAACACAATATATATGGTATTTATTTTATAGAAAGACAGTATATTTCATTTTTATTCACATTGAAATATATTTTTGTGTACAAGCAAACCAGAAGAAGACACTTCTAATGCTTTGCTAAAATAATTTGCACAACATTGTCCGAATATAGTGTACACATTTCTAGAAATACTTAGGTAAAATAAGTATCTAGAAACGGTAAATTTTTAATTTGCGTTTGTACAGCACGTTCGATATTGCTGTAATTACCTCTAATTGTTAATTTTATAAGGTCTGCGTTTATATAGGCTTTCGGGAGTAACAATTCCGTTTCTTGTATTAGATACTTGCAACATTCGCTAACACTAGATGCTAACGTATCTAAGTGTTCTATATACGCGTTAACACATTGCGACATATTCTGCAGTCCGAGAAATGTTGTTTTTTGCATCACAACGGAATCGGCAAATGTCTTACGCTTCTTTGCTTTAAAACAATCCGAAACTTGTTCTCTCACTGTCTCACTGTTAGATGTTTCCTCCTCCTCTTTCTCCTCTCTGGACTCTTTGTGTGAAATTACTACGGCCTTAGATCTATACGCCGTACTAAACGCGATCGTGATATTATTATTTATCATAATCGGCTCCGTCTTATACTTGCTTCCGTTCAGATACAAACTTATTATCGGCATGGAGTCTTGAAATTTCTTCCACGCATTAACATCGAGCCATATGGTATTTGTTCCATTTCCGCATAATTTAATAGCAGGATAAAAACCGTTCTTTATATCCTGGAGCAATCACTTGAATTCTCTTCGTATGCGAATTATTCAATCCGTACATGGAAAGCAGCATCTCACGCCTGATACTTTGCTTCTCGATGGTGGAATGTAAATTTGAACTGGAGATTGTTGCTGTTTTTCACTATTTTTCTCTAACAAGTATTCATCACGTAATATAAGATATCACGACCGTACGTCAGGCTCAACTGTTCGCAGCAGAATAATATTCTGAATGTTGTTGCAACATCTTATTTATACCCAATTCTGCTCTCTTATGCGCATGAGTAGAAACTTATTCTTCCACCCCTCTTTCTGTTTTATACGAAAATTAACAATAATAATAATTTTCTCAT
Source organism: Pseudomyrmex gracilis (assembly GCF_002006095.1). Classification (NCBI taxonomy): domain Eukaryota; kingdom Metazoa; phylum Arthropoda; class Insecta; order Hymenoptera; family Formicidae; genus Pseudomyrmex; species Pseudomyrmex gracilis. The sequence goes on along the minus strand of NW_018022949.1, from coordinate 17,463 downwards.
TTATAAATTATTTTTATCCTCACACATCCCAGAAGTCTTTACCTTCACATTTACTTTGTGTTATAGCTACTCACACATGTGTGCATATGCGTGTAAAACATAATTAAACAATTCTTTCAAATAGTTTAAGTTTTATAAACATTTTATTCATTGAATATCCATCGAAAACTCTCGTAGAATTTTCTCGAAGTTTCTCGCGCGAACAAGTACGTGCAGGTTTAACGGTCGCAAGTCGTAAACCGTTTTCATTTTTAAAAAAATTATATTCTCTTCTATGCATCGTCACGCTCTTGTTACCCCCCATGAACAAGTAAGCGCAAGGTTACCGGCCGGCTTGTCCCGAGTCATAAACTGTTTTTTGTCTTCAAAAAATTATGATCTCTTTTGCTCATCGGCACGCACGTGTCAACCTGCATGTACAAGTTCGCGCAGATGAAAATCGTTCAGAAAAAATCCGCAACGGACACATAAATTCATTTCTTATATTACAACAGAACCCTGACTTTCTAGTCACAGTCTTGCGACGACTGCTTCTATTTCGATTTTTATTTCGCCTAGACGCCCTCAACTCTGCTTCACGCTCATTGGGAGCCACAAGTGCCCAGACGCTCATTGGGAGCCCTACCATCCTCATCAACTACCCCTAGACCTCGCTCACTGGGAGCCATAAGTGCCCAGACGCTGATTGATCTTTCTCGGGACCGATGCTACCCTCACCCTTACACTTCCTCACTCAACCGACGCCAACTTGTTCTCATACACGTTTGAACGCACGAGGCAACAACATCGGAGCGCCGCCATTACCAGTACCAGCTACGCTTCAAAACGGATTTTTCAGTAAATATATACTCTTTTAATAAAGAATTCTTACTCGAGAACATTTTCGAACTTTCCTCTCGCAGAAATTCTTCAACAACAAAAATTTCAAATACCCATTTTTAGAAAATTTAAAAAATTTATAAAAAATTTATGGAGTCATAAATTATTTCACGTTTCTATCCCCTCCAGTGGGCGTGGCCAATCACTCCCACAACTGAAAGGGAAGGGGAAACCACCCTGGTGGGGCAATGACGCCAGAAGTGGTGGGGGGGCCAGGTGGAGGGGGTTTGTTTTGACGCGCTATAAGTGCTCACATACTACTCACGTGATACTAACGGCTCCACGAATCGAAAGCTTTTTTCGCCACGTATAGGCTTCTGGTTCAAAGAATCGAGAATGTTCCTTGTTACCGATCACTTCCGGTTTCACAAACGACAAATTTCAAACCGCAACTCTCACTAATTTTTTCAACAATGTTGCTTGCAAATTACATTGATTTTACTTTCCAGTGCTAATCTACTTACAATTCACTTTAGCCGCTGCTATTTAACGCACAAATCGACCAGTACACCGAATTTAACTAATCAGTCGGCAATCTTCTTGATAGATCGAACGATCTGAAATCCGATCCCGCTTCTGAAATAAATTAACTGTAAGATATATTGAAAATATATCTCCGACTTCTTAAATAAATTAATACTGTAGGCGCGTGGGTAAAATACTCTTCGGCAATAAGCGGTTTTCTTGAGGGCAATTTAAATAAAACTCGGCACTTCTGTTTCTAATTGATAATTAATGTATATATATGTCTAAATTTATTACTTATGACACTTTACAATAAAACTGACAAATACGTTACTCTCGGCACATTACCCAGACTCAATCTTTACATACTCAAATCTTCGACCGATCTCGTCAACGGTTTCAAACCGACTCTCTCTGCGTAATCGACAAGTATATCCAAAATCATGCACAATACAATAACATGTGTTCCTAGAGATGGCGCGATACGACCTTTCTCAAAAAAATTCCAATAATAAACAGACAAAAGCATTAGCTACAAGGCAATACATATCAAGCCATTCGGCAAAGTCGCGCGAAATATTTAAACAGAATTCTCTTTCAGGCGCTTACAATACTAATACATTATTTTCTGCAGAATCTTATAGTAGAGCAAAGTCGGAATTGTTATTGAAGAGTGGTGCACCAACTGGTTCATGATTGTGTATGAGACAATCACTCTCGCGCAATTGTTGCATTACACAGAGAATTGTTTGTTATATCGTGTCGATCAGCTGATCGCGGAGTGCAGAGGCTTCTTACCTCCCCTCGAGCGCTGCTCGCTTCGCTACGAACCGCCGAATACAGATGTATGCCAGATGTATGCCATTAATCTTATACTGATAATCATACACGCCTACAGAGTTAGGACCATCGCTTTCCACGCGCTCATTGGTTCACATTTATTCATATCTCAATAACTATTGCGAATTTCGCAAAATGGCAAATAACTTTTCGATTCAGTTTCACTCACTCTATCTCCATACTTCGGCTGTGTCAAAATTTCACGGACACCCTGTATATATACCCAGCAAACAATTTCTGACTGCGCAGGCCTGGCAACAGAAACTGTGTGCAGAACAGTGTTCACAGTTTTAGCTTCCTTACAGCATGCTGAAGCGGTGGAAGNGATGCGCACAACAGCAGCGAGTTTATGCAGGTAGAATTCGCTGCTGTTGTACGCATCCCTTCCACCGCTTCAGCATGCTGTAAGGAAGCCAAAACTGTGAACACTGGTGCAGAAACGCTACAATACGGAAACATGCTTTGTGCTGCCATAGTGTAAGTATATCAGATGTAACATTCCCGTGAATGCGCAGTGATTCAAGTAATGGCCGCTCTCCGAACTAATCAAAAAATTGCCCGAAATTTTAAAACTAACCATTTTAGAAAACAGTCGACACATCCGACATAAATAATACGTCACTTTTTATTTATAATTGTAATTACATATTTGTTTATTTGTATTTATTTTTTATCTTTCTAGCGTTAAATTTAAATACTTACCAGCCTAGTCCATAAGAAATAAAGTTACTTGAAAATCTTGAGTAACTTGTAGCTGTTGAAATAATTAAAAGCAATGCATTATTGTACATTGCTGGATATGTTGCACACAGATTTTGAAATACTTTTTGTGAGCTAAGAATTCCTACCAAAGATCTCTCTACTCCACAACCAAACAATTGGCTTTGCATGCTATCACGAGGAAATTGTATATATCCCTCTCCTAATTTTTTAAGAGCAGCTACTATAATGGAGGAAGAGTTTCAAAAATTTCATAAAAATTTTTTTAATAAACAAGCAAAAATCTTTGATAATTTAACAAATATTATATGTACAAAAACTAAAAATGAGTTTCCTAGACAAGTTATTGCCTGTCTAGTGCGTACTAGGACGTATATCAGATTAAGAAAAATAAATAAAAAATAAAACAATTAAAGAATCTCTTCAGGCTCTGAAGTTTCTAAACTAATAAATATATATATTCGGTCATAAGAGCCGTTCGCTAGGTGTTGTGCGGAAATTATATGTGTATATAT
>NW_018022949.1:9401-10779 GCF_002006095.1 Pseudomyrmex gracilis | reverse complement strand
CATATATCTTATTATATATATGTAAAATTTGATACAATAACCTATTACTTCACTTGATGAACATCTCATCACATCCAACTGAGTTCTAAAATGACATTCAAAACATAAACAAACTAAAGCTGTAACGTTACACTAGCTTTACACCACCTCTCAAAGAGGTGTACAAAACGTAAATTACGTCATTAAAGTGTACTACACTTTCAAGAAGAACAGCGTGTAATGACGTAACTCAACGTCACTTCCGACAAGAAAAACGCTAAAGTGTACACTTTACACTAAAATGTACAAAGTGTATGAAAGAAAAACAGACCTCATGTGTGCTGCCAAAGCTGTTGATACACAGACACAAAAAACGCAACATGGTCACCAAAACTCATCAAAACCATATCCTACTTAGGACACAGATGGATATGGATTTGATGTGGCAATTGGCGACAAAATCGCGACATTTGACAACCAAATTGTTTGCTGGGTATATATATATACTCAGGTATATACCCCGCAAACAATTTCTGATTGCGCAGACTTGACAAATAGAAACTGTTTCCTGAAACACTACAAAAGGGAAACATGTTTTGGTGCTGTTAAAACTGTTAGCACACGAAGACAAAAGACGCAACAAACTCTGTCGGCAATATACACGAGAGTTTGTATCAATAGCAAATACATAAATGTCGATGAAATTGACGACAAATAAACGATTGATAACAAGCAGCTCTGCTTTGAGGAATACCGTAACCAAACAGTCCGCAAATCCATAGCAGCATTTGTTTACAGAAAAGTGACTGCAATAGGGTCGATCTGTTGAATGCATTGACGACAGATTGCTAGCAAACGCCAAGCAGATCTGTTTGTGAATTCGTGTAAACTGTTTGCACGCAAGACTACAACATTATCTGTTTGACATCCACGCAACAAAATGGCGGTTATTTGCGGTTGTTACGTTCTGAAGACTCCACAGTCCTCTTTTTCTTGCGACGCGACGCGCCAACGCATAACAAATCTTTTTTTTTATAATAAAAAGCAATAAATAACTCGAACGGGTCTCCTATCGTTTGGAAATTTAGACTCCAGACGATAGGAGAGCAAACGGAAATCATATCGGCGCTCGAAAGGATAAACCGCGCCTGGTAATAACCCGAAATTTTATGATAATGAGCAAGAAAAATTTACTATTCGAGCAATTTTCCAAACAAACCCGGATATCTCCGGGTCATGAAAAACACCGCTTATAAAAATTAGAGCGGCCGGCGCAAATAGAAATTTCGGCGCCACGAGCATTTTTATTATACACAGTTTGTCCGGAAAGTTCCCGGACTACGTGAATTAAAAATCGAAAATGAAAGATATGGTTTATTAAACAAGTTTACACTTCAAG
>NW_018022949.1:0-4151 GCF_002006095.1 Pseudomyrmex gracilis | reverse complement strand
ATACTAAGTAGTTCCAGCGTTGACCGCTCGATAGCGCCGCTTACCCGCGCTAGAAAAAATCAGTCCGGGAACTTTCCGGACAAACTGTGTAAGCAAATAGCAAAGAGTCTATGTGGCGTGATCAAAAAAAAACAACACTTTCCTTTTTTTCTTCTCCGAAAAATTGGACGAGCTGACCAAGGCGAGAAATCGTCGCCGATTGGCGATCACACAAAGTTTACCCGACGACTAATTAACAAATAGAAACCAACGAGGCCGAACCGAGTTTTCCGATTGGAAGAAACTCGGTGAGCACTTGCTGACTCAAAAAGGTATATAAGACGGGACTCTCGGGGCTGGAGTCAGAAAACCTGCCGATTTCCCCGGAAGTGCCGCAGCAAATTCGCGACGAGTAAGTCGAGAGCCGCTAATCTAAAAGATCGGGAGTGCCGTGGTGCAACAAGTCGAAAAGTAAAGTTCGGTGCAGTGAGTGCCAAAGCCGGGACACCAAAGCCGCACTGATGGTCAACCCTCCGCTTCCGAGTACCTGCAGCCAACCCGACACCGCCGCAACTCAACTAAGTAGTAAGTGTTTTAAAAAACCAATTGTTCCTTGAGGTTCCACAAATTAGAGATATAAATTGAGAAAAAAGAAAAACCCGCAGCTGCTCTTCAGGGAGCTCAGGGAAACGTAATCGCGAAATAAAAACAATTAATTACTCATTCATAAAAAACCGATTACTGAACTGTCTAAGACACCCTTTTACCTCCTCCCTTAATCAGAGAGGATATCCGCGATCCTGAATCGCTTCGGATGACATCTGACAGGCGTCCGCGGCTTCGAATCGCTCCGGACGACTTCTGACAGGCATCCGCGGTTTTTGAATCGCTTTGGATGACTGCTGACAGGCGTCCGCGGTTTCGAATTGCTCCGGATGACTTCTGACAGACATCCGCGGTTTTTGAATCGCTCCGGATGACTGCTGACAGACGTCCACAATTTTGAATCGCTCCGGACGACTTCTGATAAGCATCCGCGGTTTCGAGTCGCTCTGGACGGCCTCTCACATCCTTCCTTAATCGGAGAAGATATCCGCAATCCTGAATCGCTCTGGATGACTCCCGATAGACATCCGCGGTTTTGAATCGCTCAGGATAAGCTTCGACCTTCCATTTTAATTCTGTATCCTCTGCGTACGAGAAACTCGTCGTAAACAATTTTCTTTCCTTCTCTCCTCGCACCTTGAAGGCTCAACTGCGGGTTACTCAAACAAATAAGACTCTTGCAGCTTAGTAAATAAAATAATTGATTTAAGTGGAACCTCACAAATACATTTCTCGGGCGACAATAAAGGCTCGACGCAATCGGCGGAACCGAGCCGCCGCGCTTGCCTTGGGCAAAGCTGAGCCGGACAGGCCCAACCGCCCGACGCCTACCACTCCCGAGAAAAGTTCCAACATTGCCTACGCGGATAACAGCAACAACAACAGCCATAATAAATATAACAATAAAAACTCCTGCGATACGCACACAAATCTATCGCACGCGCACTCATATTCACCAACGCATCCGTAACACACACACACACACACTAACATACATTCCCATGATCTCGCACATGTAGAAACACACACAGACACACATACACACGACGATTCGGGGTACAAAGCTCCCTCGTACATTCGTAACCCTCGATCCTCCCGCAAACGCTCAATCCTCTCCTGCTTCTCCCGCGAACAATCTGCCGCCTTCACCTCCTCGCTCCCCCTCTCCAACGCACCCCGAGCCCTCTTGTCCCGCAGAAAATTCCGCGGTCTGCAATCCGCGCCGACTCCTCCACCCCCTCCTTGCTCTCCTACCCCTCTACCTTCCACATCCGGGCAAGAACCCGCGGACGATGAATCTTCCGATTTCTCTCGACCGACCACTCCACCGCTCGACCCTAAATTCCAACATTTCCTCAGACTAGCCTTCGTTTACCGAAAAGCAGATCCTAAAAAATTACCCTTTGTAATTGATCCTCTAAAAATAGATCCTTCTGACCTCTTTCACTTAATATCCACCACTCTATCCAGAAAACTCCTCCCTGTCAAATTCCCGTACCTAGATGACATCCGCTTAGTCCCAGTCCGTCATTTTTATTCCATATTTCCCCTTAGTTCTGCTAAACTCCACGAGATAATAGAAATCGATTTAGAATAATGATTTCTATCGCCATACCACGAATTGGCGCCACACACATGCACCCGACACACTCACATTTGTAGTATCCCGCCGGAGGCCCCTCACACACACTCTTGCGACACGCATACATACATATATATATACTCCCTCTCTCTAGCCTCCGAGCGATGACCCTCCGATTTATTGTAAAATTCGCGATATCACACCTAACTACACGACACACCACCGACCAAAATTTGTAGCACAAATCCTCAATTAGATGAATAAATTAATATTATACATTTTATAATCTTTTCTTTTTAATTAAGACGACCTCTCATCATCCACATCCTCAATTGATCGCACGGTCTTGTCCTTAGTTCATAGAGTTAAATCTCTAGACTCAAAAAGAGACCGACGAGCGGGGCCTCATAGGATAGAGTAAGATCGGCATACGCCGTTGACCTGTCCGTGAGAGCACACAAACTCGCTCGCCTCTGCCGCAGCGGGATCGCCATCCTGCTGTGCGGAGATAGAGAAACGACAGCTCTCTGTTGCTCTACCATAGCCCGACCGTAACCGTAAGCCAGGACGTAACACGGTCGTATCTGTCACCCATGTCGATGACAAATTGTTAGCAGACATTAAGCAGTCTTTGACAGTTGCAACTGGTCATCAATTGGCATACCAATATACAATAGCTTCCGACGTTGGCACGACAGATTGACAACAAACAGTAAACAAACTTGTCAACCGCGCTGATGACAGATTGACTATAAACGCAATTTAATGCATTGTAGTTTTAAATTCCTGCAGATGCATTATTGATAAACTATACTTTAGAGAGCAGTTTTTCTTATAAGCAGTCCTTTTCTTATAAATCAATAGGAAAATTTTTCATTCGATTTTTAGTAAATATTGATCAAATATACTTAATTTAAAATATACTTAGAGAACAGTGCTGGAATTTCCAGTCTGGAAGAAAAATGCAATTGTCAATCAAAAACGTGAATAAACAACCCTGATAAGAAACCATTTACAAAATTATGTGACGAAATCTTGCACTAAAATTGTAATTTGCAATTATACAGATATATTTTAGGAAATAGATGTAAAAACAGTGATATTTTATAAAATATTTGTAGATGTGTGCAAATTAATTTTCAAATACTATTTCGGTAAAAGAATAACGATATGGTGAATCATCTTAGCAGTATATTTGCAAAATTAATTTCACAAAGAAATTGTCCAATAATTGAGAAAAAAATTTCAGCTATGTGATGTTTAAATAATATTTTAAGGCTCGTGAAAATGTCATACAAGAATATAAAGGCCGATACGAGCCATTCCCAGGATGTTGAGCAGGAACTTGAACGTGCATACATATATGTATACATCTATAACAAGTGTTACTTGTAAATTTTTACAAGTTTTTTGAATTGAAAATTCAATTCGTAAATTCATACGGGATGCGGGATTTGCATCTCACATATGAAAAAAATATAAAAAAAATAAAAATAAAAAAAATAAAAATAAAAAAAATAAATAAATAAAAAAAAAATTAATTAATTAAAAATATTTTAAAAATTAGTTAGGGGGGTATTCGGGGTCTTTCATATGTAAGATGCAAATCCCGCATCCCGTATGAATTTACGAATTGAATTTTCAATTCAAAAAACTTGTAAAAATTTACAAGTAACACTTGTTATAGATGTATACATATATGTATGCACGTTCAAGTTCCTGCTCAACATCCTGGGAATGGCTCGTATCGGCCTTTATATTCTTGTATGTGATGTTTAAAATATGTATAAATATAATTGCATATGAAGAAATCAACTTACTTCATGTATGTACCCTTACGAAAAAGAACTACTGCCGGCTGTGTGATTATTACATGCGGCCGTGTGATTAATATGGCGGCTCTGTAATGATCGAGGCGAATATTATTGTATCTGTAATAACTTTTAGCAGCGGAATACAAGCGGACATTACTCGCTCTTTAGAT
>NW_018022948.1:0-16517 GCF_002006095.1 Pseudomyrmex gracilis | reverse complement strand
TGTTCACATTCACTGTGAGGTTCAGTATCTGCGTCAACGCCCAGCCGCTGTCGCGTTCCTGAAACTCCTCCAGAGTGGTTATTGTTGCATCCATCACCTCTCGATCGTATCACTCGCGCAGATCTGACGAGTAATACAACGCGCGATTGCGCGTATTAAACGATTTTACACTCGTTTTTTCACCCGCGACAAACTTCCCGTTGAACACCGTGTTCACTTTCACGCTAGCGTGCCGCGCGATCGCTCGATGAACGCGCGCGAGCACCGTGTCTCTAGCGGCTTCGAGAAAGCGACGGGGCTCGATGAACGACTTGTTCACCACGATGCCGGTCACCAAACGATTTTTAACCGCCGTCTCGACTTCGATCCATGCAAGTCCCGCACTCTCAACGCCCGCACCAACGTGCGCGAACCGTTTGCGAAGGGCCGCGCGCAGACTTTCGAGTCGCGCGATACGAGCGACGTGCCAACTTATCACACCTGTGGATGATCGCGGGCGTTTTCTACGGCACTCTTCTCTCAGTGTCTCTATACGTTCGTCGCACCGTTCCTCCCACGAGATGTAATCGTGTAACGCGTCGAGGAGCGCGGCCTCTTCTTCGAGCGGTTCGNGATCGTTCATGTTGTTGTCTTTGCTTATACTCGTATAGAATTGTTTACTCACGATAGTATTATTGGATCGTATATATTTGTTGGATTCAATTTTCGTTTTTTTATCTTTTCATTTGAAATTGCGTTTCAAAAACACCACATCCGGTACGCAACGGTTTTGCGTTATCGCGGGAAGTGCGTCATCAAACCGGAAGCGGCTGATCGCTTAGGGTGATACGAACAAACTCACTACCGGGAAATTGCGGTTTTTCTCGGAATTATTTGTTTTCCGGGAAATTGCGTTTTTTCTCGGAATTTCTTATTTATTTGCTGCGCAATTGCGAACTGCGCGCAATTTATTTTTTTACGCGAACCGCTTCCGGGAAATTTGCGGTTTTTCTCGAAATTATTGTGTTTTACTGCGCAATTGCAATTTTAACGATGACGTCATCATTCCGAACGACCTTGAACACGTTTGAACCTGTTCGAGTTCTATTTTTAGCGATGACGTCATCGACATTCTTGCGGTTTTTCTCGGAATTTCTTTATTTTACTGCGCAATTTAAAACTATAATTATTGAGAGGTGCTATTATTTTAACGATGACGTCATCAACCGATCGACCTTGAACACGCGCAAACACGTTCGAACACGTTACAACCAATGGCGTAACCACTATCTTAAATAAATATAACTCGCTCGAATATTGCACGCTCCATTTTTACGGCTCGCCGTTAATTGGCTAATTCCGGTGGAGCCGATAACAACGCTCCGCCGACACCACCCACACTCCTACGTTATCTCATCTACAACACCCAGGTCCTGCTCTCATTATTACGAATATGTTTCCATTGACTCCTCCTTCCCCATCCTCTTGCGGTTTTTCACAGAAAAGCTTACATTGAGTCCTCCTTCCCCCTCCACCTCCCTCGCGCGGTTACCCTCCCCTCCACTCCACGCGGTTACCCCCTCTCCTCCCCGATTACCTCCCGTCTCCCCTCACCCCCCGCGATGCCTACACTTTATTCAGGACCCCCATATCTTAACTACTAGTACAGCCGTGTAAGAAACATTGTAAAGATCAGGAGAAATAACGAGAATAATATAAGTTCAAGTGGAGAACTTATTCTTAATCACACCCGACCCTTCTCGACATCCAACAATCTTGATACTCCTCGCATACTTTGTACAATGTTTCTTTTTCTTCTTTATTTAAATGCTTCACTCGCAGTGCCTCTTTTACTCTTTCGCGGCGTGTTGACCTCTCCGTTTTTACGCTTACGTTTGCTATTTCGCTACTTGTCTTGCTCTCTTCTTCTAGCGCTTCCAATTTAACACGCGGTGTGCCTATTGTTACCGCTTTTTCCGTAGTATTTACTATACTCACAGGGCAAAAATTTCCTTTTGGTTGCACTAAACAGCTTCCTATGAAAACTCCTGGCTGCGTTTCTTCCCCTTGTACTATTCCGATTTGATTACTATCAGTAATAGCTTGCACGATTGTTTCGCTACAAGGTTGCAATTTTACATTTTTATACGGGCGCAATTGCAACGTATTTTCCCCAAGCGAGAGTTTTCCCGCTTTGTAATCCGGCTTGGGATTGTGCTTCTTCATAAAGTCATTTCCTAAAATGCCCTGATAACTAACCGGAAAATCGTCTCTCACAACATAAACTGGATGCTTAACTCTTTTGTCTTTTAGCTGTATGGTTGCTGTGATTTTCTCTAATACGCTTGCTGGATACCCTGTAACGCCTGTTAATTTTATGCACGTCTTCTCGGCTGGCGTTTTCTCTTTTAAATATTTCTTCTTAATCAATGACACTGTGGCTCCAGTGTCATAAAGCAATTCTACTTCACCTTTCTTCGCTTCTTTCATCGGTACAATGACTAAGTCCAAAACTGCTTGCGCAGCATTTAGCTCGGCTACTTGTAGCTCTGCTACTGACACGGATTTTTTCTTTTCTTTTCCGTTGTCCTTTTTGTCACTCGATGACTCGCTATTGTCACTTCGGCCTTTCTTTTTCTTGTCTTTTGCCGCACATATGGCTTTTACAGCTCTTTTTTTATTTTTCCTGCCTTTCAGTGACCAGCAATTTTCTTTGATATGCCTTGCTTTTTTGCAATAACTGCACGTTTTGTCTACAGCATTTACTTTTCCACCGCTTGGTTTAAGCAATGCCATTCTGTTTGATCGGCACTCTCTTTCGTAGTGCCCGATCTTTCCGCATTTGTAGCACGCATTTTTCTCATAATTTTTTCCCATCTTTTGCTTTGTTGCAAAATTTCCACCGTGGCTGCTCTGTGGCACCGCCACCTTCTCCTCAGAGCTTGCTGCGTTTACTGCCTCTTGCAACGTTCCATAGTTGCGTGACCTTATTATCAACCTGACGTCACTTCTTAAACCTATTTGGATCTGTTGCAACGCTTGCCCTTTAATAATGTTCATAATTGTACGTTTCTCTTCCATGGTGTGCCCTTTGCCTTCCACCATAGATTCGTACAACTCCATGGCCGTTTGATTTACTCTTTGGCCGTAAATCTGTGCGCTTTCATTATTTTTTTGTCGCAACGTGTTAAATTCTATCTGTAATTGCGTAGTGCTTCGCTTTGCAGAATACGTAGCTTCTATTTCTGCTTTTAACTGTCCAAAATCGCGAATGCCTTTCGTTTCAAAATCTATCAATGCTTGCCCTCTCAGCTTGGTTCGCAATACTGCTTGCAAAAGAGCGGGTTCCTCCGCAGTGGTGACCATTCCTTCTGCGTATTCGCATGCATTTAAAAATTCCCGAAGTTGCTCGGATGATTTCCCGGTAAACGTCGGTATCATTCCGACCACGTCTTTTAATTTTAGGCTTCCATTGTATAACACGGCACGATTTCTTACGTCGTCAGCTGTTCGCCCGTACGTTACGTCTAGCTGTTTGCTCGGACGTCTGTACACGTGTCGCGTCATCGACACGCCCGTCCTGCGCCTGTGCGTCTCGCGGAGTTCCGTCACTCGTCGGTCCACCGCGTCTATTCGCGAACTTATTATTTCTAGCGACCGCACTACCTGCTGTAGTATTGCGTCAGTGGGGTTGTAACCTTGCCCACTTGTTCCCGCGGCCCCGCGCCCCGCGGTGCCGCCCGCAGTCAACTTGTTTCGCATCCGTGAAAGTTTGCGTTCCACTTCTTTGCGAGCCCGGTTTATGATTTGTTCGTCAATTTCTTGTTCCATACTTTTGTTATTCATTTCGGCCCGCTGTCTTGTGTACAACAACTCGCTCTCGTATGAAATTAAAGACTACCTCTGAGTACCACTGCCCGGGGTTTCACTGTTCTCAACTCTACCGCGATTTATTTCACTTTGTAAATGACCGGCTATACTACCGTCTAAATCGAACGAAAATTCTTTTTCTACAATTACATTCGGACTCAAACTCCTATCTTGCCTATTTATTTCCGCGTCTTGATAAAGCGCCGCCGGTGCGGTTCTCGGTTCCCGTACCGGTAATAGACCTCGTAGCGACCGCGCTACTCGCTCGGATTGTACGCCGCGTTGTTGCAAACGCCAGTTACCGAACATATGTTTTTGTTCGCTTTTACAAATTGTATTCGACTTACAGTAGTTGACCTAATTCCGCTTACGAGAGTCGTATCTGCGTGGTGTTGCTGACTCAGCTTTCCTCGCGCCGCCGCTGGTCCGTTGCCTCGCTGCTTCTCTGCTACCGCTGCTTCGCCGCTACCGCTGTCTCGCTTGCGTTGACTGCTTTGTCACTTTTGCTGCTTTTTTGGCTGTCCTTAGCCGGTTTCTCGGTGCCCTTCCTGGCCCTTCCGTCACAGCTGCTTGTCTGCTTTTTGCTTGCTGCTTCCGGAATTCCCCGGCGGTAGATTTTTCCGTTCTGCTGCTGCAGTCCGGCCGCTTCCTTATCTCCGCCTTGTGTCACTGCCCGTCGCTTGGCTTGCGTTAGGTCAGTGTTGCCGTGTAACTCGAGACTGTGAGTTCGCGGTGTCTTTCCTTCTCTCTTGAACTCGTAGTTCACAAGACACTTTTTTAATGACTGCTTTTTTTTGTTTCAGGAGCATATTCCAGATCGGGGTTACTTATAATTTTTTTACTTTTATACACACATGTACTTTTTGAAAGTACACCCCTATTTTGACTGAAACTAAATCGTTCTCGTCTTTTTTTTTCTTTTTTCTCACCCAGTGTCCTTGCTTTCTTTTGATCCAACCGGAATCTCCTGCTGAGTCCCGTCCTTGACACACGGAATGAGAGATCCCACCGCTGTCACTAAAATTTGTTGGATGTCGAGGAAGGTCGGGTGGTAAAGATGAAGTTCATAACACGAACTTGTATTCTTATCTTTTATTGCTCCGATTACAACTCCTTTTGTATCTTACACGGCTGTATCTCACTGCGGTAAACTCTCCAGCTTGCGGAGCCACACAGTGAGCTAGCAGTCTAATCACGGTCTCTCCTCTGCTTCATCCACGCGATCGATTTATAGTATATCGATCGCGCTGATTTAGCAGGCCCACCGGTCCTAGCAACGACCGTGCTACTTACCGGTGCCGGTGTCGACACATGCTGCGTTGCACTTCGGACAATGCATCGATGTGTCGCACTCTGTGGCAGCCAGCAGTTCTTCCTAGAACTGCTGCCTTCCTGCAACTTAACTAGGTCATTGAGCAATGATAGTGTCTCATCACATTGCTCAATGGCCTCATCTTACTAAACTTCTTAAATATAAAAATTGGCGCACAACAGTATTTATTAGGAGACGCATAGTACAAACTCACGCCAAAACCGGTCGAATCATTACCTCCGACCGTAATAAAATTCATGACAAGACCGACCTGGAAGTACGTTAGCCGAGGAGCGCTTGCAACGAGTGGAATTTACACGGAAAACGACTTAGCCGAACTCAGAGACCATATAATGTTTCCCGCTGAGCGGCCTGCTGTGCTAACCACTGTCGCCAGGGGAATGATGGGCAAACCAGCAACCATGAATGAAGGATCATTCACAAACCTCATCAACGAAGCCTATATAGGAAAAATAGCCGTTTCCACATGGGAAAAGATATGGAACAAATTCCTACTATTTGGAAATTTAAGTGCCGGAGTAATTGGAGTCTATTTAATCGCCAGACTCATAAAATTACTCATAGACACCGTCGTTCACGGATACGTATTACACACCGTGTACGGCTGGTCAGTACATTTAATCGGAGCCGTGTGGGACTCACTCACACAACTATTATTACATCTCGGCACTAGAAAACCTCACAGAAACAGAGAAACCAACGACTCAGGCAATGAATCAGAGTCAACAAGAGCCATAAATTGCCAAAGACACGAATCTCAAGACAAAACACCCCAGCCTCATGTAAGAACCAATCTCTTGGCGCATGAGTCAGCATACTCCTTTAAAATCAACGAACACAATTAAAAACAACCCGAACTCTCAATTTAATTAAAAAAAAATAAATAACAAAAGAAAAAAAAATATAATACCGTACAGACAAAACAGTAAACCCCATAACCTCAATAAAACCCATAAACACAAAAAAAAACTTTTTTCAAACAAATAAATAAACAATAACGAGTGAACTAACGCATATATACGCCATAAAAATGTACATTTTTTTTTGCTTTCTCGCCACCTCATAGACAAAAATGGAAATCCCCGTCATCAACACACGCCAACTCACGCGCTCATCCCTCGCCGTCCAAATACACCACGTAGCCTCACCAACATACTTCTGGGTACACCTCGAGAATAGTCGAGTGCAATTCAAGGAGATGCTGGAAGAACTACAACTACGGATGCAACGACGCGGGAACCTTCTAATTTGTTGGCCGAACCGAGTGAAGGTCAACGACACATACGCCGTCAAGCTCGACGACGGAACGTGGCAGCGGGGAATAATCACCACCATTTTGGGAAACGGATCTGTGACCGTCGCATTAAGAGATTGGGGAACAAATATGTTCCGCAAAGTTCACCACCTGTTCACGCTCGAGGACAGGTTCCGCGACGTGCCATGGCAAGCGATCCCCTGTGCGTTGGCCCACACCGCACCCAGCGACCACGCGCCAGTATGGCCAAAAGAAGCCAGCATCCTTATGAAGCTGGCATGCAAGGGTAAGCAGGGGTGGATGCGCATCAAGGGAACCGTTCGCGAAGAGGCAGCATTCATCGACCTGAGAGTGAGAATGCAGAACGAAGGAGAAGTGATGCACGTGCGATCGCTTCTCAAGGATTTCGGGTACGCCAGAGACGTGCCCGAAGTGAAAAGTGGCGCTTAACCGTCACTTTGAGACACTGAACAATGAACTGACATAAACGCTTAGAAATATCTTACTTTGTTATTAGCTTAAAAACCTTTTTGTGTGCGTGTGTTTCAAGCTAGATTAAGGAAACAAACTATATAAAAAATACATATACACATACACATATTAAATATCGCTGCACCTACCTTGAGTAGCGTACAAGCGAGACCATCTAGCTATAGCTTTTTACTAATTAATAGTATAAAAAAAAAAAAAAAAAAAAAAAAAACACCACAAATATTCTTTTTTTTATACTTAAATCTTAGCTTCATTTATATTACTCACTAGGTTACGTCTTATTCCTTCTTTTATACTTAGATCTTAATTTCATCTCTTATACTTAACTCTTAAGTTAGATTTTACTACTTTGTTTAATAATATACATTTTTTTGTTTGTTTGTGTCATACATAGACTGTAAGTATCCAGTTAGTAACATTTAACCGTAAGAACATACGCACGAATGCGTTTTTATATATATATATATATATATATATAACCGGTTATATATATATATATATAACGATAATAAATCTTTATACAATAAAAACAACTATTCCTGACAAAGGTTTATTGCACTCGACGGAATTCGTTTTGCGAGTTGCGCCATTAGACTAAGTCCCTGTGTATTAAAAACTAACCGGATCCGATTCTAAAGTTAAGCCTGATTTAGTGAACTACTTGACCGTCGATTACAGCATCCAAATGGCAAAGGCACAGCACCTTCGACCTTCAGCCACCAGCAGAGAAATGCCAGAAATCTGTTACTCGAGGAGTAACTACCGCAGGAAACTTCGGTGTGTCACTCCTGCAGCAGGACCAATCTTTCAGTGCTATATCAATAATCATAAGATATGCCAAAAGTGTTACCTCAGCTTTACCGAAGAGGACCGAAAGGAATATATAATTCTGCCGCCTCATAATTTGGTACACAAAGCTTCCGTTTACTGTCAACGGAAATGCACGGCATGTGGATTGACAATAGTCAAAATCCGCTCAGCAAGCCAATGTCATGGATGCATGACACGATATAAGACAGCCGACAAGGACCTACTCAACCTGGGGTGGGGAATGGCCGTGTCCAGCACCACCAAAACCCAAGGAGAACCGACCACCTACGCCAGCGCCAACGATGCTGAGTCTACGATCAGGATAATACCTACCATTCTTTTAATTAATATTAATTAATTAAACTAATAACAAATTTAAATAGAACGTTTCATACACAAAACGTTTAATACACAAAACAACCTAGACTAAGTTATAGTAATAACGGTCACCATACCGAGTGAAAAAAAAAAAACGAAAAGCATGCATACGTATCACGGCACACTTCGACAACAAAAAAAAAGACATAAAATATACACATCTTCACACACATTTGAGACAAAAAGACGAGGAAAAGGGACGGCTAAGTAAAAGCCGACTCATTCTTCTTCCTTTTCAAGAAAAGAGAGAGAAACACGACCACCTGCAGAGGCCCCAAACTTCACGGCGTCGCAAAAAAAGGGGACAACCTTTTTTTTTGCAAATGTTGGATACCCCCAACATTTGTCTAACGCGGAGGGTGTTACGACCTGGAGACTCCACGGTCCCCTTTTTGCTGCGACGCGACGCGCCAACGCATAGCAAACCCCTTTTTTTTGATAATAAATAACTCGAACGGGTCTCCTATCGTTTGGAAACTTAAAACTTCAGACAATAGGAGAACAAACGAAAATTATATCGGCGCCCGGAAAAATAAACTGCGCCTAGCAATAACACGAAATTTTAGATAACTATTTGAGCAGCTTTCCAAACAAACCCGGATATCTCCGGGTCATGACAACGCCGGTCATAAAAAGTAGAGCGACCGGCGCAAATAGAAACTCCGGCATTTNTATTACAAACAAACAACAAGGGGTCTATGCGGCGTGATCGAAAAGACAACACTCTCCCTTTTTCCTTCCCCGAAAAATCGGACGAGGCGACCGAAGCGAGAGATCGTCACCGATTGGCGATCTCGCAAGTCGCTCGACAGACTAATTAACAAATAGGAACCAGCAAAGCTCAACTGAGTTCCCGATTGCGAGCAGCGGCGATATTAAATTAATATACAGAGTGTTTGATAAGTACCGTCTCACCGCTCGTAGGTAGAAGAGGTTATTCTAAGAGGAAAAGTCCTATACCACTTTGGAAAATTCGCAATAATTAACGAAATATAATGAATAAAGATCCGCTAATCAGCGTGTATCCAGAGTAAGGACAGCGTAAGCCCAGTCTTGACGCTTGTTGGCGAGCAACCGCTCCGCTTGCCCTCCGATTCCACGTCTACTCTTCGAATTTCTGACGCGCTGTGTACACATGTTATTCTATTAGCTCCTCCCATTCTGTCGCTACGGCACGTACGCACGAAAGACTAGGCTGTCCTTAAGCTGTCCTTACTCTGGATGCACGCTGATTAGCGTATCTTTATTTATTAATATTTCGTTAATTATTGCGAATTTTCCAAAGTGGTATAGGACTTTTCGTCTTAGAATAACCTCTTCTACCTACCTACGAGCGGTGAGACGGTACGTATCAAACATTCTGTATATCATATACAGAGTGTCCGTACAATTTTGACCCAGCCGAAGTATAGAGATAAAGTGAATAAAACTGAATAGAAAAGTTATTTGCCATTTTGCGAAATTCGCAATAGTTATTGAGATATGAATTAATAAATGTGAACCAATGAGCGCGTGGAAAGTGATGATCCCAACTCTGTGGGCGTGTATGATTGTCAGTATAAGATTAATGGCATACATCTGGCAATACCTTAGCAACAAGGGGCGGAGTGTGACTCGGCTGACTTTGCGGTCAACCTGTATTCGGCGGTTCGTAGCGAAGCGAGCAGCGCTTACTCTGCTCAGCGTAACTTACTCTGGTTTACTCATTACCCCCACTACCTTAAATTCTTTAGAGTTGACGGAGTAGAATTTTTGAACACAGCTCTGAAGTTAGCTACTAGCAGTCTATATTGTCACACCTTACGTATAATTACATACGTGTCACATACGGGATTTTCAGTTTATTGCATAGTGATACTTACGGCCGATTTCTTTATACCTTTTGATAGCTATCCTCTAGATAAATTCCTCTGAGAACCAATAAAGAGAACAGAGTTGCAAGATCGAGCCGGGAGCAACGAGAGCATCGAAGCAGTGGGGGCACGCACACAAGTGAAAACTGCCGTCCGTGTGCGCTCGGCTGTTCGGCTCGTTAAAGAGTGCAAACACACTATGTTTTGTCTCTTTCCCACTGTTGGAAGTCGAAGAAGATCGGGTGATAAAGATGAAGTTCTGATCACGAACTTGTATTCTTATCTTTATTGCTCCGATTACAACGTTCCTTTTGTTTCTTACACGGCTGTTCCTCACTGTGGTAAACTCTCCGGCTTGCGGAGCCACACAGTGAGCTAGCAGTCTAATCACGGTCTCCGCTCTGCTTCATCCACGCGATTGATTTATAGTATATCGATCGCGCTGATTCAGCAGGCTCACCGGTCCTAGCAACGGCCGTGCTAGTTACCGGTGCCGGTGTCGACACATGCTGCGTTGCACTTCGGACAATGCGGCGATGTGTCGCACCCTGTGGCAACCAGCAGTTCTTCCTAAAACTGCTGCCTTCCTGCAACTTACCCAGGTCATTGAGCAATGACAGTGATGTCTCATTACATTGCTCAATAGCCTCATCTTACCTTAACTTTTAACACAAAAATTAGCGCACAACATGTCCCCCCTTCCAAAAAAAAGGAAAATGTCTGTAACAACTTTTAAACTTACTTGTGTACAATTTTTGCATGTTATTTACACTATCTTTGTGTCTTACACACTATACTACGCGGCACATTTACAGCGCGATGGTCTCGGCGTTTTGCGCGCGAGCGCTTCGCCGCTTTTCACGCTGTTCCGCGTTACGCGTTTTCACGGCGACGCGTGCCAATTTCGCTTTTTCTTTATTTCTTATTAGTTTATATATAACCAGTACAATAATTATCACTATTATCGTCACACCTGACGTAGTCGGATAGACAAGATGCGGATTTTCAAAAAACAAACTCTCGTTTATTTCGTCCGTTAACTCCGTTACCTCTGATTTTATTTTCTCAATTTGTGTTTTATTCTGTGTTATGCTTTCTAACACTACCGGTTCCTTACCAACCGTTCGTTCTTTTGCTATTAGCTCCGAAAGATTGAATCATAGCAAATAGGTGTTAATTTGTTTACCGTCCATCACCTTGTTGGTGCGAATCGTTACAGTGGACGTCACCAACTTACACTTTTCCGACAACTTTATCTCTCCGACTCCGTTTACAGTTTCCGTTGCTTCCTTTCGATTCTCGCACGATATCACCACCGACTCGCTTTTCGGGGTTGAGTACAGCCATACACGCGCTTTTTCTAGCCTTATCCACATCGTGTAGTTTGAAATCACAGTTTCCTCTTTACAATTGGAAAATTTTCCTGGATTACTAACATATGCCTGCACCTCGCATGGTGCGTCCGCGTGTACGTTGTGTACACCGATTCTATATTATCGCAGACATATTTATCTCCAACGGTTTTACATTTCTCTAGCTGACGCAATTTTACAACGGAGTATGATTGTTTATTTTCATCTACTGCAACTATCTCAAACTTTACTTGTGCCACCTTAAAAACATTATCGTGGTCGTGCACCGGCAAGGGCACTACCTTCAACAAGTCGTATTCTACCGGAGCTACTAGTGGAAACTTGACGACGGTATACACATTCGCGTTCTTACAATACACGCTAACCGTGACGTATTCTTTTATTGTTAACCAATTTTCCAGTGTTATGACGAATGGAAAATGTAATCCGTGGGCAGACCAATTATTCGCGTCTTGGAGGCCTCTTATTATTAGTTCAACGGGTACCATCTCTAATTGTGCAAACTTCGCTTGTACGTCCGTGACGTAACCCATGATACTTTCCACGTCAAACTCGAGTTCTGTAATCATGCTGCCTAATTCCATAAAATATTCGCTAAGTTTGGCTTGCTGCGCGGAACTGTCTACCTTTTGTGTTATTTTAACCATCGCGTTTTTTAACTTGTTTTCATTTCTCTCTACGACCTCCTCAATGTTTTCTACGTGAGCGATAGTCGCGTTTATCACTTGCAGCTTATTTTTGACCACGTGCTGTAAAACAGCCTGTTTCTTGTTTAACAACTTTACTTGTTCCCAAACTCGCTTCTCGTCTTCGGCATCCATTGTACCGAACAGAATGTTTGCGACGAAACCTACTGCGTTAATTAGCCCCCTTCGACGACGTTTTTGTGTTCCCACTATAGTTTTAACGCGTTTTACTATTTTTTCCACTTTTTGCAATTTTTGTCGTAACTCCGCGGCAAACCCCTCGCAATGTTCTTTATTCCTGCGCGTTATCGTCGCATTTTCGCTTTATTTGTATAGTGTAACATACGTTCCGTTCGTTCCGTTTTTGTGTATACCGTTGATACGTCCAATCTTACAACTAGTCTCCACTTTTCGCTAGCGTGGAGCATCGTCCCGTACTTTTCGTAGTACACGCCGGGATTGTGTTGAAACTTACGTAAGTGGTATCCTTGGTCCCCGGCTTCACTCCACGCGACGCAAAAAGTAAGTACTGTTACTACTTTTATTAACAACAAATTTTCCTGCAAGCAAAATGTTTTATTCAATACGCCTTTATACATTATACTTTATTTTTATCGCAAATGGTGTCGCCTAACAGGTGGAACCGCGAGCGTCGGTCGTACTCCGAGTTCGTTACTCTGTCTTCTAAGCTCTTTTTATTATTGCTTATATTAATTCTAGGACTTACATTTGAGACGCTTTGCTGTCTTTTGTACTTCGGACCATGGCTCTTCACGTCAACGAGTACCAGTACCCCGTCTGTTACCGACCAGGTCACCACGGTTCTCCAGTGTGTTTTTGTGCTTTTTTTTTACTTTGTAAGTAACTTAAACAGTGTAAGTGTTTGGTTTCAAAACCTACGAGTGTGTCCTTTCTCTTTTTTTAACGACACCAACTTGTTTTAGTGCTCGTAGAATGTCCAGATTTATCTACTCGTCGTGTACCGACGATAGCGCGGAGGAGTCGTCCTCCCGCGATGGCACGGAGTCCTTTTTTCCCAGTTCCGAGGACGGAGGTTCCACTCCTTCGCGCCCTGCGACGCCTCACATCCCCAAGGGTCCGCCGCCGTCACCACCGGGCTCCCCGGAGGTGGTTTTCCTGTGCTCGCGGCCTCCGCCGCCTGCCTCCCCTGACCCGGAGGTCAATCCGGATGATTCGGACGACCCGGACGACGTCATCTGTTTGGGGCCCCCGCCACCCGTTGTCCACCCTCTCATCGTTTTGTCAGACGATGAGTGAGGCAACCCGTAAGTTCTTTTTTTTTTTTCAATTTTCTATGAAGGTTTTCAGCCTATTTACGTGCACACTCTGCGTGCGCCGTCCTGCTTTGATTGCATACGTCACGTCTGACGTTTTCGCAATTACCACATAAGGTCCTATCCACTTTGATTCTAACTTCTTGGATCTGCCTCTTCTCAGTGTCTTATCATAAAGTAGGACCTTTTCTCCCACGCTAAACGCTGCTTGTGTTGTCTTCTTATCATAATAACGTTTTGCTTTTTCCTTTTCTTCTTTGAGCTTTTCTCGCGCTACTCGATTTGTCGCCCGCAATCTTTCTTTTAATTCTTGCGCATAGTTTTCTAAATTGTATTGTGTAGACGGTGGTTTTGTTAAGGCGGTCGGTAATTCCGCGCACCTCCCGTATACTAATTCGAAGGGTGTAAACCCTGTTGCCTTGTGTGGTGTCGTATTGTACGCGAACATTGCGTACGGCACCCACTCGTCCCAATCCGTCTGGTCCTCGTTCACGTAGTGACGTATATACTCGGCTAATGTTCGATGAGAACGCTCTAACGCTACTCCGTTACTTTTCGGATGATAGGCCGTTGTCTGTACTGTATTTATTCGCAATAACTTGCAACCATTCTTAAACAGTTTGCTTATAAAGTTTGTTCCTCGATCCGTTAAAATCGTTTCCGGAATCCCGTGTTCACACACAATTTTCGTCGCGAACTCCTTTGCCACCGTAGCGGTTTCTTGATTCGGAACGGGTATCGCCTTACTAAACTTTGTAAGACCGTTTTGAAACGGCAGCAGATATTTATTTCCGCTACTTGTCACCGGTAACGGCCCGACAATATCAAGCGCACATTTTTCGAAAGGCTTCTTCGGCGTATTCGTAATTACTAGCGGTACTTTTATTTTCCGCGACAACTTATTCTTTTGGCAGGATTCGCATTTTGAAATATAATTCTCCACGTCGCTTGTCAGCTTAGGCCAGTCGTACCTCATTCTTATTCTTTTTATTGTACGTGTTATTTTTTGGTGCGCCCACCGGTGAATCATGATACTCGTACAGTATCTGTCTCTTTTCCTCTTCGGTTAGCTCTTGCCTCTCGCTCTTCTATTCTCTTGTTTTCTCGCTTTCCTTCGCTTCGCACGTGCATGCCTCCGCGGGAGCTTTACTCAGCGCGTCCGCGTTGGTATTCGCCTTCCCTTTCTTATGCATGATCTCGTAGTCATATTCCTCCAATTTCAAACGCCATCGCACGAGCCGCGATCCGGGGTCCTTTACGTTAAAAAGCCACATCAGTGCCTTATGATCGGTGATAATCTTGAACCTCGTTCCGTATAAATAAAGCCTGAAATGCCCACACAATCGCGAGTAACTCCTTTTCTGTCGTGCTGTAGTTTTGCTCAGCCTTATTCAGTACTCGGCTCGCGTATGCAACCGGCCGATCCTGACCTACCGCACCTTGCGATAGCACCGCGCCGACCGCGTAACCCGACGGGTCGGTTGTCACGATAAACTCTTTGTCACAGTCCGGACATGCGAGCAATGGAGCACTAATTAACTTTTCTTTTAAATTTTTGAACGCTTGCTGTTGCTCGTGCCTCCACTCGAACGCAACTTCTTTCTGCAACAGTCGTGTCAACGGCTTTGCTATTTTTGAGAATTGGTCAATAAATTTTCTATAGTACCCTGCCAGATCAATGAACGCCTGTATATCTTTTGCTTTTTTCGGAAGCGGAAATCACTTGACCGCCTCTATCTTCGACGGATCCGGCGATATACCCTTCTCGGTGATCACGTGCCCTAAATACGTGATCTTTTTGCAAAAAATTTCGCACTTATCTGGCAGCAATTTTAAATTATACTTTCGCAACCTGTCACAAATCTCTCGTAACCGCTTGCTGTGCTCTTGCAAGCTCGCACCGTGTATTACGATATCGTCGAGGTACGCGAAGCACTTTATACCCCGCAGTCCCATCAGGACCGAATTCATCAACCTTTGAAACGTCGCCGGCGCATTTTTCAATCCAAAAGGCATTCTGGTATATTCGTAATGACCATGCGGTGTTGAAAACGCTGTCTTACCTCTGTTCGTCCATTTGTATCTGATGATACCCGGACGCCAAATCTAACGTTGAGAATTACTTCGCATTCCCAAGTTGATACAATATTTCTGCAATATTAGGCAGTGGAAAAGAATCGCCTATTGTCGCCTCGTTTAGTCGGCGAAAATCTACGACTATTCTTAATTTTCTCACGCCGGACGCGTCCATCTTTTTCGGAACCACTAGTAAAGGCGCGTTCCACTGACTTTCACTATCGCGTATTATTCCGCTTTCTAATATTTCTCCGATTTGTTTTTCTACCTTTTGCTTATGCTTCTGCGGCAACCTATATGGATTAACGCTTATCGGAGTGGTGTCAACTCTCACAAGTATTTTATGCTTCACCGCGCTTGTTTTAGATAACGGCTCCTCTGCAAGATGGAATATATCTTGATACTCCTCGCACATCTCGTACAATGTTTCTTTTTCTTCTTTATTTAAATGCTTCACTCGCAGTGCCTCTTTTATTCTTTCGCGGCGTGTTGACCTCTCCGTTTTTATGCTTACGTTTGCTACTTCGCTACTTGTCTCACTCTCTTCTTCGAGCGCTTCCAATTTAACACGCGGAGTGCCTATTGTTACCGCTTTTTCCGTAGTATTTACTATACTCACGGGGCAAAAATTTCCTTTCGGTTGTACCAAACAGCTTCCTATAAAACCTACTGGCTGCGTTTCTTCCCCTTATACTATTCCGATCTGATTACTATCAGTAACAATGTTACGTCCTGGACTTCACGTCCCCTTTTTTTTGCAACGTGAGAACGCGTCAAAGTATAAACGTTGTACAAGAAACCCGTGTTGTTTGTCAGTTGTGTTCGAGAGCAGGTCATAATGCAAAAGATTGCCCGTCAAATAAGAGCTCGAGGCAGAGTAATAGTAAGCCATCTGTGGTTTGCCAATGGTGCAATAGAACCGGTCATTCAGCTATCAATTGTTGGAAAAAACAGAACAAACAACGCGAACAATCGCGTCAGCCTAGAGTAGTTTGTCAAGTTTGCAATAATTACGGTCACACGGCTAAAGAATGCCGCGCGAATCAGTCTCGACCAACCAGCGGCGGTTTTTGCCGATATTGTAAAGAACCGGGACATTTTTTAGAAGATTGTAAGT
>NW_018022947.1:4353-16611 GCF_002006095.1 Pseudomyrmex gracilis | reverse complement strand
ATGTATAAAAGAATTGTAATTTTCACTCCAATATGCAAAATCATTTAAATAAACTAAGTATTTCGACAATAAAAGTTACAGCACACACATGTTTCATTAATCGGTACAAGTGAAAAATAAGGAACGTCGATTGTGAAACATTCTCTTTCTACCGTTTCATAAATACGGACATGGTACAAAACCGACGTACAAAATACGAAACGGATATTTAATAAATAAAATCACATAAAAACTGAAAAGATTTGTAAAAAAGTCATAACTATGGATCTTAAACTATCATGTGATAGATTGCTTTTTGTTGTGATATCAGTTAAATGCATAAATATAATTGAGCAAACTTATCGAACGTGTCAGCTTTTTTGACACAGACAATAACCAATTTTCGTGGATCTGAAAACCTGCATTAGTAANCATTTTTTTCTAGTATTAAATAATTTTAAAAAATATTTATTTTTGTATACATATATAGTTTTAGTTTTGTACATATTAATACAATTTTTTTATTTACTTATGTACATAAAAATTTTATGTAAATTTCATTATTCGTCAACCTGTTTCGAAAATAGGACAAGTTTCGTAATAGGTACTTTTACCTTATATGGCGGCGGCGGCGTTACACGGCGGCCTAAGGATCTACTGTCCAGCAGAAGTAACGCAGCAGTTGCAACTGCTACGTGAAGCCGCTACGTAGCGCTAACTTCGGCAAAACACACCCATTGTCTGTATCGTGATATTTTCGGAACTTTTCAAGCCAAACGAGCAATATAGGAGTATTACATATATGCATTTTTCATAGCCACTTTTAATCTATCCAGTTAGGTCTCCTTATTCTTACTTCGTGACCAAAGCATATCATTACGATATTGAATTAAATTGAATTGAATTCACGTGGATCATCATCTGGATCTTTTGGAAGCTGACTTTTGATCATGCGTGTTCAAGCGTGGTTCGCCGAAAAGTAAGCAATAAGTGATATAAAATATCGATAAATAATATATATGAGCAAGGAAAGAGGAACAAGATAAACCGTAAATAATTAGGATATTTAAAATGTAGGCTAGATAAATGGTACATATGTAGTTGCCTAGAAAAAATAAACTGTAAATAGATCAAAAACACATTTAACAAACGCTAAATTTTTATCACACTCTGTATTTTACTTTGTTTTAATATATTGACGAATAGGTTTTACAAATATATACATATAAGTACCAGTTAGTAAATCACTGCATTTTATATATTTGATGGATATAATGCTGATACCTTTATTTTAACACACAAGCCAGAAAGATAATATAAAATGAAGATGTTCAATTGCACTGTTCAATTACACAACAAAGAGTTATGTTATTCAACAACATCGCAACTGTACTGTCATTTGAGAAAAAAGTAGACTCTTATAAAATAGAAGCATATTTACTTTGGAAAACAGAAAAAGAGAATCAAGTCAAATATTTGGTAATGTATATATATATATATGATTATAGATTATGTACATTCTCTTCTCTTTAGATAAATAAATTTTGACATATTGTGTGAGTACAAAGTTTATATCTGATTTATCATTAAAACTAACGATAAATTGGACGCAACTTCTTGCACTCACTCAATACATAAGTAATTACTAAACAATTCTAAAACAGAATTTACAGTGTTTGTGTTTTTTTTCCTTTAAATATTTTTTTTTCTTTAAATATATTTTTTTTCCTTTAAATTTTCAGAATTGTACTTATTTATATCAATTAAATGAGCAAGTTTCTTTTTCAGATTAGTACAAGAAGTCTTAGTGACTTCAGTAAAAACTTAGAGGGTATAAACTTGCGTTATTCAAATTCAAAAAAAAAGCACATCAACAATGTTACATTATGTTTTATAAATCCATCTCACAATCTTGTAATTCAAAGTACTGATGATGTTTCTCTTGATAAATTTACTAAACTTGTGTGTATGATGTCTGTTGGAAGGTGGTACTCATTTTACAAACTTTCATCTAATGTTAAATCTAATGTTACATTAAGAAACACAAAAATTGATGGAAGAAAAAGAAAATATCCACCTAGAAAAGGTTTCCCAAGAACAACAAAAGAACTTATTTTACGCAAATTGAACATAATGGAACTTGATCCTTAAATTATTTTTAATTTACATGATCTAAGAGTTCTTGACTTATCAAACAATCAGATTTCATTTTTGCCAAAGAAGTTAGGTGCTTTGCCTCATCTTGAAAAACTTCTTTTATCACACAATTGCCTTGGAAACACTTGTTTAGAGATCGCTAAATGGGAATGGATGGAGCAAACTGTGCTATTTCACAGAGCTTGAAAGAATTAGACATAAGTAACAATAATGTAAGTTTTGTCATATTATAAACTATAAGACGGCACATATAACTGGTAGATTTACATGTAAACCAAAATTTTATAGTTTTTTATTATAGTAATTAATAATTCATTATTTATTGTTATTTATTATTGTCACTTAGCTCACTGAATTGCCACTGCAAATTGGAAAGCTACAGAATTTAATATGCTTAAACGTTTCCCAAAATTTGTTAACAAAAGTGCCGCAAATTATCGGAACTTTACAACAGTTAGCAAGGTTAGATTTGTCGACAAACCTACTGTCATATTTATCAGGGAGTATGAGGGGAATGGAATTGGACCATTTAGATGCTGCAAACAATCCTTTTAAAATCAGAAGCGAGGATGATCTATACTCTTTCAATTTATCTTTCTCAAATTATTCACAAGTGGTGAGCCTTTTGGATTTAGCAGCTAAAGCAGTGAAAAAACATAGGTGTTGTATATTTTATTTTTTACTGTGTTTTTATATACACACATTACTAATTTAACAGTTATAAAATGAGAATAAATTTATTGTTTTGCAGGATACCATATAATCATTTACCATCTATATTGGGCAGATACTTGGACAGTGACAAATTTTGCTGTGTATGCCGGGATCTTTGCTTTAATTCTAATATAAAGGAGTTCAAGTCATTATTACATGCATTCCAAGCTTTAAATAGACTTCCTCTAACTACAGTATGTCAAAGTAGCACAGTACCGATAGACAGGCCACTAATATTCTCATGTTACTTTTGTTCATTAAAGTGCTATGATCATTACCTCAAACTTAGAGATTAACAATGTAGTAATAGGTTTTCTTCAATCTATTTTTAGTAAAATAAATTTTGGTATTATAAAACTTATTTTACAATAAACCTAAAGGTAGCTAAATCAATCACTGCTGTACATGAGAAATTTGAAGGTGAAAGACATTACATTTAGTTTAGAACATTTCGTTCACTTTATTTTGAAACAAACTTCTCTAGATTCATTTCAATTTAATTTGTAGTTTTGGATAATTTGGATCTTTTTTTTGTTTATAATTACAAAACTTGTGTTGACCAGTTATATACAACGTGTTATATCATTAAGCTAGTTTTTTAAAACTATGATTTCTTAAAAAACTAAGATTTTCAAATAAATAAATAGTTAAAGAACAGTTTTGTAATTAAAACAATTAAAAAAGGGACCTAAAAACCGATTGTCTACTGATGATATCAAACAATAATTCAACTCACAATGTCGTTACGGGACGTTTTGATCTGTATTTATTTGTTTAGATCATCTTCAGCCAAACTAAAGAATAATATTACAATCAATAAAACATTTTGAATAACTAGTTGGTTACATAATAAAAGTAAATGATAAGAATAAGCAAGTATACACTTGTCTAACAAGTCAGCACAATGACAGTTAATGTATGCTAGCAACGAAAGAAAGTCAAATACGGATGTCATACATTGTGAGTTGAATTATTGGCGTAGTTTACACCGATCATTTAATACGCATATTAAGTACTATATTCGTATTAAATCGGCTTAGTCTCAATAATGTAAACGTTGTCATATTAAACTGGTACGATACGTCTTCTTTACGCGTATCATATCAAAATGGTACGCGTATCAAGCACATTTATAATAATGTAAACACCAAAATTATACATTGAAAAACAAATTTTATTTGATTCGAGTACCAACAAGATGTATGGTATAAACCAGACCATTGTGTTTGATACCACCGCCATCAGTGGATAATCGATTTTTGGGTCTCAAGTCGACTTTTTACGTCAGTTTGTAGTGTGATATTTGCTTAATATAAAAAGTTGTGCAGTTTATACGTAGAAAACAAACTGTATCCCGGATGGAAATTAGTTTAGAAGTTTAGTGTAAATGAATATAATGTGTTAGAAGTACAGGATCATTTTCGTAAATATTTCAGCACACTATGTATTTACCTTAAACTTTGAAACGCATTTCTGAGAGCTCCTTATTGTTCTTTATGTTGTTCCCACTTCCATCCCGAAGTATGTGAGTACCAACCAGTTTATTTTGCGGTTCCGCACCCCAGTGGTCCCTTGGTCGTGCCTGTACGTGGGGAAAAGGCTCCCGCTAACACCCTATGTTTATAAGGTCAGGCGTTGCGAGTTCTGTCAGAGGTTTGGTCACACTGTACATTCGTGCAAGCAGTCCGGTGACGACCGACGCAGGTTTTGTGAGAAGTGCGGCAAGTCTGGCCATGCTAAACCAGACTGCCCTAATGTCCTTGATGAGTGCATAAATTGCATCCGGTCTAAGGCCGGTAACACCGGCCATCAAGCGTCTGAGCTCCGCTGCCCTGTTTTCCAGAGGCAACGTGAAATTCATAAACTGATGGCTTACAGAGACCTTTCCTTCCGGGATGCAGCCGGTCTCTGTGACAGCGGAAACACTCTTTCTGGCTTGGAGTCTAATCCGACCAGTGTTTCAGTACCCCTTCTTACGCTAGGGGAGTTTTTACCTGGAAACGGCGTCTTCCGTTTCTCTGGAACTGACAGATCAGGTTCCCCTTTCTCACAGAGGGTGACTAAAGCCAACCCGAAGGTACCCTCTCCGTTGGTTAGGTCTCCCCTCACTCCCGGGAACTCGGGGGGTCGTCTGCACGACCCTTCCCCTACATCTAACCTGTCTTACGCGGAGGTTGTCTCCCTAAAACCTCCTCCACTTGCTCGCTTTGCTCCTAGGTGGAGAGGTAGTAACGAAAAAGTTATTTCCCCCTCTTCACCCTCAACTAAACGAGCCTCACTTAATCATTCTCTTATTGATTCAATCTCCAAAAAAATATCTTCGAGCAACAACCCTTCTAAGGATAAACCCTCTTCACCGTCTTCTGATAAAGAGTTACTTATTTCTGCGTTTCAAAAACTCAACGTCACTCCTAGTACAAACATCTCGCAACTAAGCAATAATGACATGCAAAATATTGTCACGGAATTACTTAGGTACCTCTACGGTACTCTCGGTTCACAAAGTTAAATTCACTACTGTTATCTGTGTATTATTTAATGAAGCCTTTCCCTGTAGTCCAATGGAACTGCAGGTCCTTGGTCCGCAATCTTGATGCGGCGCGTCTGCTACTCCAGGACTGCATGGCGGAGGTTGCTGTGTTCTGCGAAACCTACCTCGATGGTAACTCCATAGTCACTTTCCCAAACCACGAAATAATATCCCACGACCGCAATCGTCACGGGGATAGAGTTGCCATCGCCGTTGCTAAACATATTAGATTTCGTGTTCCATAAATTCCTCAGCTACTTGACCTCTGCGTAGAAAATAGCGTAGAACTCGTAGTTTTAGAACTGTTTCTCTCTAAGTTTCAGTCTCTTTATATCTTTTCGTTATATAACTCATCTAGGGTTTCTTCAAACTACACGTCACCCTCCTTCTGGCAAACTTTCTTCCAGTTAAGCTCCAAATTCCAACCTGCTATAATATGTGGTAATTTCAACGGAAAGAGTCCGCTGTGGTGCACCACACTCCCCCTCTCTAACAGAGAAGGGAAAAACATAGAACATGCGTTAATGAACTCTTCTTGGGTGGTTCTCAACGATGGTAGTAATACGTGATCCTCTGCCGACCTCTCCAGGCGGTCCGCGATAGACCTCACTTTCGTTTCTGGCACTTTGGCCCCCCAGTGCTCTTGGAGAGTGTGTGAGTACCATTACGGTAGCGACCACTTCCCAGTGGTCACTTCTGTCTCGGATAGGTTTTCTGACCGCATTGCGTGTCGGTCCTATTACTCTGTTAAACAAGTTAATTGGAGTAAGTTTCAATCCTTGTGCCAAGAAGGCGTGGATTCCCTCCCTCCGTTAAACACCACGACAAATGTAGATAGTACCTACGTTCGGTTAGTGTCTCTCGTAGATGAGGCACTTCTGAGTGCGGGTGCAGTTTGCACAACCACCTCTAAGTCTTCTAGAAGACCCCCCACACCCTGGTGGGACGCTTCTTGCTCTGAGGTTTTTTCTCGGAAGAGGGCCGCTTTTGCTCAGTTTCGTTCTCATCCCAACATCAATAACCTAGATAACTACTGTCAAGTGGCTAAAGAGGTGTCTAAAGCCTTAAGAAAAAAGAAACGCCAAGCCTTTCGGATTTTTTGTGGCTCTCTACACGCCAATTCTGATGTTGGGTCGGTTTGGAACACGGTCAAGGCCTTTTCTTGTGCACGCAATAAACCCAGAAACGAGAGTAACAAAAATTGCCTTGACCTTGAGGGCTTTCAGAAGGCATTCGATAAGATTGCCTCATGTGACCCCCCTCCCCCTCAGAACCACCCCACTTTTCTGGAATCGTTGAATCAGCTAAACACCAACCTTAGCAATGAGTATATGGATAGCCAGATTACTCCTGAGAAGTATTATTCCGTGATAAAGTCCCTTAAAATCCGGTCGGCCCCTGGCCCAGACTTAATCACGAACTTCATTATCACCCAGTTCCCCTCGGCCCTCCATGTGTACATAATCAGTCTTCTTAATCTAATGTATTCTCGACAGGTCTATCCAACTGCGTGGAAAAACTACTTTGTCATTTTTATTCCCAAGCCGGGACGCAAGGGAGCATACGGACCCATATCTCTAGCAAATAACCTCCTCAAAGTAATGGAGAAAGTAATGTGTCGCCGACTTGAATGGTGGATTGAAAATAACGGTATTCTCTCCCCCCACCAGTTTGGCTTTAGACGAGGCCTCTCCTGTACTGATAGTCTGTCCATGCTTGTGTCTAAGATAAAAGCGGCTAATAACTCCAGACAGGTTACAGGTGCCGTTTTTCTTGACATCGAGGGGGCGTTCGACAATGTCGTGCCATCGACACTGCTGACCATGCTCTCTTTCTTCGGGGTCCCCCCCCGAATGGTAGTTTTCTTGATCTCAGTGATTAGTCTCAGGAAGTTAGAAGGATACGCATCGGGAGTCTATGTTCAGACCCGAAACACGGAACGAAGGTTGCCGCAGGGCTCTGTCCTGAGTCCCGCACTGTTTAATATTTACATGTCTCGTGTCGAAGCCTGTCTACCGGCATCTGTAAACGCCCTTATTTACGCTGACGATGTAGTGATTTTCTGTTCCAACCCCTCTGTTTCGTTTGTTGCTCAGCAACTAAATACCGCTCTCGACCAAGTACAGTCACACCTAACCACCCTAGGACTCCAAGTGTCACCCAGCAAGTCTGTGGCTACGTTTTACTCACTGTGCCCTTTAAGGAACATGAAGTGGCTCCTAAAGAAGAAGAACGTGAACATTTCCTTGGCAGGAACTAAACTTAACATCGAGTGGACAGTTAGGTTTCTAGGAGTTTACGTAGATTACTCCCTGAAATGGAAAAAGCACATGGCCGAGATGAGGAAACGAGTCCTCCCTCGTATAAATATTCTTAAGGTGTTGGCAGGAATAAAGTGGGGAACACACCCTATCGTCTTGTTAACCGCGTATAAGGGACTGGTCAGGTCCGTTCTAGAGTGGGGTTGCCACGTAACCTACCCTCTCGGGTCACGCGAAGAGCTAGTACTTGACCGCCTGCAGTTCTCCTGTGCCAGGGTTGTGTGTGGCCTTATGCGCACTACACCGACAAATGTGTTACTAGATGTGGTAGGCGAACAACCCCTACAGTATAGACACAAGTATCTTATTAGCAAATATGTTTGCAGGGTTTGCGCTAGGTCAAGCCATCCTCTGGGACGGCTACTGAGGAGCACTGTCGAGACTTGGGAACCTATCTGTGCTGACAACGCGTTTGGTCTTTTTACGGTGTATCGGGAACTCCAGCACATTGTTAAAGATGTCGCAAAGTTCTCACTCCCGGGTAGCCTCGGCCTCCCGTACCACGTTAGGTTCTTCAAATGTGACACTGACACCAACACTGGCTTCCTTGCGCGTCGGGCCGAAAACCCCCAGCAGTATCTCGAAGGTTTCTTCAGGGACCATGGCCTTACCAGGATATTTTTCACTGACGGGTCTCTTTCCCCGGGATCGGATGAAACACCACCAGCAGTTGGCTTTGCTGTGGTCTCAGACGAACCCGATCTCGTCCATTATGAACGCATAAACAGTAATTCCACTATATTTGACGCGGAAGTCCGCGGCGTTATTTGTGCGCTGGAGTACCTCAAAGACTTTGGGTTTCCTCGGGTTGTGATCGCGTCGGACTCACTCAGCGTGATCATGTGCCTTGGATCAACGGACCTTAGAGGTGTCCATTCACCGTTAGTGTATCAAATAAAGGAGTTGGTCCTTGGACTTAAGGACGATGGCGTGTCAATCAAGCTGGTGTGGGTCCCCGGGCACTGTGGTGTCCTGGGCAACGAGAAGGCAGATAAGTACGCAAAACTCTCCTTGGCTCTTCCAGAACCTAGCTTTGGAAGCGAGTTGGAGGTCTCCTCGCTGTTCCCTTCCCTTCGGTCCGATACAGTAAGATTGGCCAGAGAGAAGTTACTCAGTGATGCGACCCACAAAGGAGTTAGGTACTTCCAACGTAAACCCGTACCCTTGAACAAACCGTGGTTTATTAGGGTTAAAAAAAAGAAGTTTCTGCCTCGTCCTTTAGTTACACTAATATCTAGAATACGTTCACGTTATACAGCAGTAAATGCTCATTTAAGGGAAAAGGGAATAGTGACCTCTTCGAAGTGTTCGTGTGGACACCCGTCTCAATATATCAATCATATATTCTTTCATTGTCCTAATTATAAGATTCACTCAGATAAGCTAATAATAGATTTGTTCCACAATGGCTTTAGCCCCCCTTATAGTGTGGAGGAGGTCGCTTTTTCCAAGTGTTTTCGCGCCATGTTCGCTCTCCTCTCATTCGTAAACACTACCAACGTAAACATATAAACCTCACTTACCAATTCCATATACCTTCCGTGGCTACGTTCGAGTAGAGCGCTGTCTGCGCTGTTGCGACGTTCTGTCCTTGTTGCGCGTCGTGTGTAAAACAAGGATGGAGTAACAGTGTGGCTGATACGTCACTTGAAATCAAACTTCCCTATATAACTCGTAATGTACATGCGGTCTCAGACTGGCTTTTGCTCCTCTCGCGCAGGAGCGTGCGCCATATAAGCAAAGAAGAAGAAGAAGCTAGCGATAAAAGTACGACAAAAAAGAATACGATAAGACATTCCGATTATGATTGGAATGTGTAGTTGACGAGAAAAAGCGATTCTCGTGATGACAGGGGCAGGAGCATATAGGACAGGCTAGCATATAGGTTATCATATGCTATTTATATGTGAATGAAAACAAAGCATTATATGCCCATTTTCAAGAGCAATGTGTAGTTTTTTATATTTATTTGCTTCTATAGAAGCATTTTTCATGTGACGCAGTACACAAAATTGGAAATTAGAGAAATTTAGGTTTCTAAAACGTCGATTTACAGGTTTCTATAGTCGGTATCCAGTACCCTCTTAAGATTTTCAAAACTACAATCTCATGTTTATTTTTGAGAGATTTCTTATGGCGAGAATAAACAGTTGGACACACACACAATAAAATAGAGATCTCTTACAGATGTTAGTCACCTTAATTACAAAAGTGATTACAGAAAAATGAATGACCTTTGAAATTTATACGAGCTATGTGTGCGTGCGCGCGCGCGATAAGAATATTTTGAAACGTAGACTAAGATTAGACTATGAGTATTTTCGGTGATATTTTTTTCTAGAGAATTTATTAAAAAACAATTTTAAGATCTTTTTATAAAATTGTTTATTTACATAAAAAACGGTAGAAAAATACATATAATACATTACATCTTGTCACATTTATATGTACTAATGTATTTTTTTTGTCTATAGTTAAAAACAAAGGTATTTCTAACTCATTAATACTATAGAAAGTTCTTAGGTTTAAGTTCTGCATCGACTAAAGCAACATGTCAAATTCAAATATTTCTCCGTTCTTCTTTAATTTTATACATTACATATAATATATATATATATATATATATATAAATTGACTCAGAACAACCCGTTATCCTTGAAAGTACTGTCACCCCGTGGGATTCACTGGATGCCGCAAGGAGAGGGAACGTCTGGAAGGGTTACACTCCATTAAATAAAACAGCTTTGTTGCCACAACTGTTAACTTTTATATTCAGTTTTGTTACTACAATATTTTGATAGCGTAAAATATATTATGGCTTTTATTTTATGTCGATGTTCACTTATTTCACCCGCGATGGCACACGCGGCGCGAAGTCGGACGAGCGACGCTCTGTCTAGCAGAGCCTCCGGCGGCAACACTATTTGGAACGATTCTACCTGTTTCCGCCCGGATACCGGCTTATATCCCCAAGTCAATCACTCTGTGATTGGCCGAGGAAAACCAGGCGACATCCGGCCTTCGAAAAGTGCAATGCAAACCATGCATCTTTTCAGCTGCACGTGCGACCTTCGACCGGTGCGTCCTTGTGCACGCGGTCGCATATCGCCCCGCGACCGCTGACTGGACATCCGTGCCGGATTCCAGTCGCCCGTTTAACGTAACATTAAACCTAGTAACCAAACCCCGAATTTAACCGATATCGCTTACTATATAATACTTAACACATAACTTAATATACACCTAATATATAACTTATAACAGTACATATTTTTGATTAAATTCTAAGACAACTTTTTATTTGGCAAAATTTTGTCTGAAGCTTACTTTTTGAGTTACTAATAAAAATAGTTGACTTACCACGAGTCGGATACAAAAGGCACGGGTGGCGCAACTCACCGTCAGACGCAGGCGATTACGTGTGGTGCGATCAGCTGATTGCTAAACATTGTTTCAATATCTTTCTCTGTTTCTCTTTTTCTCACTTATTTATTTATTAATTCGTAATTTTGTATTATATAAATTATTGTCAATCACGGTGAGTTGCGCCGCCTCTGCCTACCTTTTGTATCCGACTTGTGGTGGGTCACCTATGATTATTAATAACTCAAAAAGTAAGCTTTAAACAAAAAGTCTTAGAATTTAGTCAAGAATATGTATTTTCAAGAATAACGGGTTGTTCTGAATCACTCTGTATATAGGATGAGACACTTAAAACAGACCA
Source organism: Pseudomyrmex gracilis (assembly GCF_002006095.1). NCBI lineage: Eukaryota > Metazoa > Arthropoda > Insecta > Hymenoptera > Formicidae > Pseudomyrmex > Pseudomyrmex gracilis. The sequence goes on along the minus strand of NW_018022947.1, from coordinate 5,186 downwards.
TCTGAATAACTTGGAAACTATAAGTTTTATAGAAAACTGGTTAAGAGAGTACTGGATATCGACGTTAGAGACCTTTGGATGAGGCAACTATGCGAGAAGACGGCGAGGTAGTGATGGCAGCGAGGATCGTGGATGTGATAGGCGTGTATTAAAAGTTCTTTCTATAATGGAAAGAAGACTTTTATTTTACACTATGTACAAGATGTATTTTTGGGTTTTTATAAGAAGGGGCCCTGAAAAGAGCCTTTTTTTTTAGGCTTTCTCCTTTCAGAAAATGCGGGGCCTGGCCGTGGTTAGCCGCCAGTCGGTGCCCTGGAACCGCTGCGGCGAGAACGACGAAGATCCTCGGTCGCTCGTCTGGACGGCTGCTTCCGTTGTTGAAGCCGGGCGTGTGTCCTCCGCTTGGCAGGCCCGTTCTACGGTGGAGGGTTTCGTTCCTCGTTTCCTGGCCCTCTGTCGAGCCCTGGTCTGGGTGCCGCAGTCGACTTTGTCCACTTGCGTCTGCGTAGACACACTTAGCTGCCGTGGGGTGTAGGATGGTGTCAGCGGTCGGTCCCAGGCGATCGGTCTCTTCGGAGGTGAAGTTCGGAGAGGAGGAAGATCGGTGGGTATCAGGCGCCACGGCAGAAACTGTTCTACCTTTGGGAGCTTTTCACAGACCCGGGTGTTCGGGGTCGCTCGGCGGCCTTGCTGTGAGGGCTTTGCGGCGGAATGCCTTTTTTCCTTTTCTCCAAATGGAGAAAAATTGATCTCTAGGAGATCGGTCGTGCTCCAGCTAGATAGCGAGCTGATTGCGCTTTAGCTAACTAGCGAGCTGGATACCGAAGGGCCGC
>NW_018022947.1:0-4268 GCF_002006095.1 Pseudomyrmex gracilis | reverse complement strand
CGTACTAGCCGCGCTGCGGCGGGCCGCCGGCCCAAGCTTAAGGCCGCTTTACAGCTGTACGGCGTGTTCGTAAAGTGGTGTGCACCACAAGACCTATAACCCGACGTTTCAAAGAATCAAAATTACTCTGTATTTACTACATCAAATAAAAAATGATTCTCCAGAAATAAATAAAGTATGCTAAGATTTCTAGGAATTCCTTTTACAAAAGGAGTATACACCCTTCGAGTTACCGATTTTGACGAAACTTTGTAGGAATGTAGTGTGGATGGAGAAGCAACAAATGCTATTCGGAGACGACACACTTCTCAAGTGTTTAGGAGAAATCGCGGTTTGAAATTTAGTACGTACCGTAAGTAGAGTTCCAAAAAGTAGTTTACCGAAGTGGCGGCGTGATGCAGTGGACAAGGCGCCGCGCTAGTACTCCGCGGGTCGCATGTTCGCGCCCTGCTGATTTTGGTTTTTCTTTTTTTTTTAAAGTTTGCTGCTTCTACTTCTTCTTTCTGTTTACACACACAAACAGTTTTGTGTGTTGTTTTGTATAGTATTATAACGGAAAATATTTAAAATATACATAAACATTCACACTTGTTTTATTTGTGTATGTGAAATAAAAGAAATAAACAATGCAAATATTATAAATGTATATACAGGGTGATTCAGAACACCTCGTTATCCTTGAAAATACATATTCTTGACTACATTCTAGAACATCTTTTTATTTGACAAAATTTTGTCTGAAGCTTACTTTTTGAGTTATTGATAAAAATAAGTGACTTATCACGAGTTGGATACAAGAGGTAGGCAGAGGCGACGCAACTCCGTGATTGACAGTGATTTATGCACAGATTAAATGATACAAATTACAAATGAATAAATAAATAAGTGAGAGAAAAAAAAAGAAACAGAGACAGATACAGATACAGAAACAGTGTGTAGCGATCAGCTGATTGCGTCAGGCACCATACGTAATTGCCCGCGTCTGACGGTGAGTTGCGCCACCCCTGTCTACCTCTTGTAACCGACTCGTGGTAAGTCACCTATTTTTATTAATAACTCAAAAAGTAAGCTTTAGACAAAAGTTTGTCACATAAAAAGTTGTTTTAGAATTTAGTCAATAATATGTATTTTCAAGGATAAAGGATTGTTCTGAATCACTCTGTATATGTGTATTTATATAAACGCCACAATATTTAGAACATAAACAATATATCTATATATATACATATATATGTGTATGATATGTCATAAATTTTCGAGAATAAAATATTGTACACGCGATCATTTGTTTAATAATTTGTTTGTTTTTTTAAATAATTTTAGAAGTAATTATAATATTGCTTTGTATTATAATATTATAATCACTTCTAAGATGTATTAAACAAATGATCGATTGTACAACATTTTATTCTCGAAAATTTGTGACATATCGTATACATTGTGACGTTTTTTTTGCGGTTGGAACGTAATTCTCGCGCCGCTTCCCCGCAAATGGAGTTTATTTCAAGGGACTCGGGTGAGCGTCCGCGAGAAGGCAACGTCGAATCACGGGCAGGATAGAAAAGATAATCCAAAACGAGCGCCGCCGGGCCGAGTCGACGAATACTTTGTTGTAATTTAAGGCGCCAGACGCGTAACCGCGTCAAAAATCGGCGTCACTCGGCACAACGGGCCGACTAGCTCTATAGGGAACAGAAAGGGGCTGGGTTGAATAAAAATTCGGAATGCAGGCTGTCCCTTACCTTCGCGATAGGAAGCTCAGATAAAGAAGGGAAAATCAGAGTTAACCAGTATGAATTAATAATTAATTACCAATTTATTTTACGGATAGAAATGCAAGATAAAATTAATGCAAAATAATATAAAAGAAATGATGTAAAGAGTAATAGAAAAAGAAAAAGGTGTGACAATATATATAAAAGAAATAAGAGAACGAATAAGCAAAGGCCATATAATATAAAATAATACAAAAGAAAAGATACACAACCGACGACGGGTTATGACAATTAACAGACCGAATCACGCTAGTTAACGAGACAAATTATTTAATCGGAACGATACCGCGAAAGTACTGAACGGGAGACTTTACTAAATGTTTCACGCTGAAAGATAACAAGCGCAGGCACGAGAATATAGCAATCGTAGGGCGCAAAGCTGGACGCAGGCTAAGCAGGCCAGAGGGTGCAAGCCAATGTACGTGACAAACAATACGCCGGGATAAAATAGCGTGCAGCCGCCTCTTTACAAGCCGTAAATCAGCCGCGGACTTACTTGTTTCGCTGATGATCGCAATTTGGTCAAACGGATCACCTCGCCACGCAGCTTTCGCCGGTTTCGTGTCCCTAGGCCCGCAGATAATTTCGAGCCGAGTTCTTAGTCTACGTTCATGCACTCCAAAGAAAATACTCGCAATACGGAGCGAAGCGGGTGCGATGTCGGGGCTCGATTTTACTTTTCGATTCTCACAGAACGATTAACAACGCGCTCCGTCTCGGCGCTAGGAAGATCGGCGGTACCATACGTTACTTGATCGCGAATAATTCCGGACAAATTATACACACTAAAATGCGACTCGCATTCACTGTACGTTCGCGAATTTGTCGGCGATAATTGTCCCGACAAATTCACCACCCGAACTTGCCGTTAATTCGCACGTTAGCTCGATATGATATTTCCTCCCGATCGACACTGCTTTCGACTCGCACGCACCTCACTCCAGCCGATCGCGCGAGAAAATCCGATTTTGTTAGGATGATTTATTACCGCGATAGCTGATCGCCGTCGGTAGACGATAGCCGTGAGCGGTACGTTACGATAATCACGGTACACACGCACAACGAGTACGATCACTTAACCGAAAAATTAAACAGACGAAAACAAACAACGCAAACAAACTACTTGGCGTTGTGTCGCCACTCCAGGGCTTGACGATTATTCGCGAACTTACGAAAATCATGCACTTAACCTACGAACTACTGCCACAAAGCCCCGTGAAGCCCGATTCTGGCTGCTGTCGAAAAATCGGTAATACGGCCAAGGACACGTCCTTGCCGTCGTAAACAAGACGCAAAATACAAACGACCAGCTTCGACACGAGGCCTGTGCAACGCGGATTCGTGGCTAACAGAAATGAAACGGGCACCTCACCGTCGTCTGTTGTTCTCCGGCATGCTCCTGTCTCCTCCGTCCGGAATAGCACTCCAAGAGCTTGCTTTCTCAGTCGGGGTCACCCTCACGACTTGACTCACTACACCCCGAGTACAAAGATCGCTGCACGGCAGACTTGTCAAGCGGCACGGAAGTTACGCGTACGCACGGGAGCCCGAGAGATACGTGTCTGTGCGGCACTGATCGCGACCAAGAGCACGAAGATTTCGTTCGATAAGCGGTCGATACCCCGGGCAGCACTGAGGTCGCGTGGGGTAGGTTGTGTGGGCCACTCAGGCCGCAGGATTCGCAGCGCGGCACGCAAGCTCGCTCGCAAGCGGCAGGATCAGCGGGCCGCGAAATTCGAACGCTCGAAGTGTCTATTACGCTATGATACAGCAGCATAAGCAAAAGTAGAAGGCAGCGGGTCGGGGTGGCAATCCGTGAGATGCAGCAGCGATATAAGCAGCGGGTTCTTGAAACCATGCAGCAGGATTGCTGGAACACAGCGCATCTCGGCGTAGGCCGGCTCGTCGATGGTTCGTTCCGCCGTTCCGTCCGTTCTGCTAGACTAACTCGTTGGTCGTCGTGTTCTCCTAGAAAGCGTCGATGTTCCGCTGTGGCCTCTCCATGCAGTCACCTACCCTTGCTCTCAGCGTGACCTTGAGGCGAGACTTTGCGTCTCCGTTCCTTTCTCTCTCTTTCTCTCTCGTTCGGGCACCGCATGATGTCTTTGGCGAAAAGTCCTACGATGATCCTCAGGACGGTGAGGCGCCGAAATTACATACAAGAGAAAAATAAAAAATAAAACGCTATTCTAAGCGGACGCATGCAAGCCTTGGAGGATCTTGGCGCTCATTTTTCAGCTTGTTTTCCCGGGATCCCGCGAAAATCTGTCGAAATACTTAGTTTATTTAAATGATATTGCATATTGGAGTGAAAATTACAATTCTTTTATACATTTTAGTCAAAGATACGTATATCTGTATCACACATACAAGTAAGTAAATGTTATAGAAAGTTTGTTTTACAAGTAAAAAACCTAACCTAGAATATATAGCATGCTTAAATAGAATCAAATTACTTTTGTTTATTTTTAAAATTTTTATTTTAAAGCAGGA
>NW_018022946.1:17930-22256 GCF_002006095.1 Pseudomyrmex gracilis | reverse complement strand
CAGTCATTATTAAGAAATAGCTGATTAAAAATCTCCCCTCCACTAAAAAACCTCATTTTCGCGTATATAAGGCACAGTGTGCTCGCGCAGTTCGAGCGCCACTTCGTTGCGCGTGAACTTGGCGCGAGGCACTACCGTGCCTCTTGATCACCCGCGGAAAAGGGTAATAATGTCAGCGGTGCGACGTTTGATCGACGTCTTTTCGGTTTTAACGGCGTCGGTCTTGTCGCCGCGCCGTCTTCGAATTTCCTTTTCACACCTGTTGTATAAAAACTGTCCGTTGGTTTTGCGCTCTCCACAAGTCCCTGCAACGGCTCAACGATCGGCTTGAATTGTCGTTCGAGAGCGAACTCTTCCTCGGTGCGACCCGTTTTCAACGATTGATGTCTCTTGCGTATCGATTCGCGAGTTCGAGCGATCTCTTTCGCCAAACGCTCGCGTTCGTCGATATCGGCGGTCAACGCCGACGCGCGCGAAGCCTCGTTGTCGTCGTCGTTGCTCGACATACCGTTNGCAACTGTCGCTGTTTACGGCACGGCGAACTCGTTGAACCCACGTCTGTACCTGCCTTTGCGAAACGAGCTTTCCTTGTCTATCACAACGAAACCGTACTTTCGCCGCCAGCACGCGCGACACAGTTCCNAGAAGTCGTTGTACGACATGTCGGTGTTGACGTGATCGTTGTAAACGTGTCGAAGATTCGTGCCGTCCTGTCGGAACAGTATCAACAGATTCGCGTTGTCGCGAATCAGATGTNTCGGTATCTTGGCGTACGTTTGACAGAGATAAAAACAATCGACTTTCGAGTGACGACCCATCGCGAAATACTCCCTTATCGCATCCTGTTTGTCGCAGACAACGTCGTCGAACACGAACACGGAATTGGGCAAAGCCTCATTCGTCGGCACAACTTCGCAGTGGTTCGCGAACGTGAAGTAACCTATTTCATCCATTGATCCCAACAATTGCTCCAGATAGCAATATTTTGGTTGATGCAGAGACTTCGAATACACGTAAACATTCTCGAATCGCACACCGTGCGGACTCTCCAACAAACGTATCAGAACGTTCGTCTTGCCGCAGTTGGACGGTCCGCAAACGATCGCGCGTATCGCGTTCGGCAGAAGAGGACCGTGCCTCTTTTTGCTTCGCGCGTTTTTCCCCCCTTCGTTTGATCGTCGCGTTCGTTCTTCGACATTCGACACCCGTATCGCAAACGGTTGTTTAACGAAACGCATGTTGCCATCCGTTTCGCGCTTGCGCAGCGCGTCGGTGCGATTCCAAACCGTTTGTTTGTTAAAAAAAACAACAACAAAAAACAGTTGTTGTATCGTCGACTGCTCAGTCGTTGCGACAAGCGTAGCGCGAGCGGATCGCGAGCGAACTGAACAAACGTTCGAACGCGATTGGTCGTCGAAACTGCGTCGGATGCGTTTCGCGAACGGCGCAGGTCTGTTGAACAGCGCTATAAACGCTTTGCCGTTTGAATTGCACATACCGGGCTATCAATTTTGCGGACCCGGCACAAAGCTCGCCAAACGGTTNGCGCGGGGCGATCGCGGAATAAATCCGTTGGACGTTGCGTGTCGCGAGCACGACATCGCCTACTCGCGCAAATCTGAACTCGCCGCGCGTAAAGACGCCGACCGGTTGCTCGCTAAAAAAGCGCGCGAACGCATAACAGNCGCCAACTCTACTCTGGGAGAAAAGGTTGCCGCAACGGCTGTTTGGGCGGCCATGAAGGCCAAAACGAAGCTCGGCGCGGGCTCGAAGAGACACAAGATAGGTAAAAGGAAAAGACATGCGAAAAAGAAAAAGAGAATTCTACCGGTTGCGAAACGCGGCGGCTTGTTGCCNACATGCGAAAAAGAAAAAGAGAATTCTACCGGTTGCGAAACGCGGCGGCTTGTTGCCTCTATTGCCTGTGCTGGGAGCCATCGGATCGTTGATCGGTGGTGCGGCTGGTGTAGCAAAAGCCGTTGGCGATCGAAAGGCCGCTGCGCCCCAATTGGAGGAACTGCAACGACACAATCTCGCGTTGGAAGATCGCGGATTGTATCTTGCACCTTACAAGCGCAACGCGTTCGGAAGAGGTCTTCGCGGTAAAAAAAAAAACCATGCGGTAGCAAGCGATAGATGTCGCTTTGCCATCCGGTGTTACCACGAATGTGCAACTCGANGCGCTTGCCCAACGACTTCGCATACCGTTCTTCAGGGGTGTATTTATGCGCAACGCCTTACCCGCGCGCGTACGCGCGAACGAAAGCGGCATCGTCAATCTCGACGACGCTATCGGACCGAGCACGCATTGAGTCGCCTATGCCAAGAAAGGACGCAACGCGGTGTACTTTGACGGATTCGGCAACTTGCGTCNGCCGCGAGAACTCGAGCGCTATCTAGGAAGCAACACGGCGATCGCGTACAATCATCATCAATATCAAACGTACGATCAGAACGTTTGCGGTCAGTTGTGTCTGCGATTTCTGAGGNATCTCGAGTGGTGAGCGATCGTTCTCAACAATGTCGATCACGCTCACATTAACCGGTAGAAGCAGCGTTCTCGCGGTGAGTTACTATCCGCCTATCGATCTGAGCGACGGAGTCTACNAACTCGGTCTTACAAACTTCGAATCTTACAACACGATACCGAACGTCGACTCGACGAACAACAATTTCTACTTCGACGATAACGACGAAACGATAACGATTCCCGTGGGTTCGTAACGAATTGCGCGCTCTCGCTCGTTTTCAGAACACCGCTGTGCTTCGCAGACGTCGGGAACCAAAGACGAGAGTTACCAAAGAAAACAACATTGACAACGACAACAACAACGATGACGGCTATGATATGTTCGATGACGACGACATCAAAGACGATGATAACGATGTGAGTGACAAGAGCGCGTTGACGCTTCGCGCCAACGAGAACACTATGCAAAGCGAGATCTAGTGCGCTTATCGAGTCAACTTTTCAAAACCCAACAACATCGGCTCGCTGCTCGGTTTCTCGTCGTCGCGCATCCTGCAACCTAACCGGTGGTACGCGTCAGACGAACCGGTGAACATTATGAATGTNAACGTGATTCGCGTGGAATGCAACATCACCGCGGGAGCGTACAGCAACAAGCAACTCGTGCACACGATACANGAATTCGCTCCGAACGTACCACCGGGATATAAATTGTCGGAAACACCGCGTCAAATCATTTACCTCCCGGTCTTCGCGAGGAACGTTACAGACATTACGGTGCGCATAGTGGATCAGAACGGTTGATTGATCGATTTTCGCGGCGAAACGATATCGGTGCGCTTGCACGTACGGAAGATACGCGAGTAAAAAAACAAACAGCGTCGACGTCTGCGCAGCAAGGGGGAATAAACAAAAAGATTATGCTTGTCGTGACCGCGTCGAGAAAACGAAACACAACGCAACAAGATTGTTCCTCCGTTTTGAATCGTTCGACGTTGACCGCGCGAAACGCAACGTTTTTGCGTACGTTGGGTTACGCAGTATACAACGTTAACAACAACAACAACAACAACGATGAACGATGTACTCAACATCGGTGGTGAACCAGTCTTCGACGATCGTATCGTCAAGATCGAGACTCACACATACAATCCGTACGCCAATACATCGTTTAGTCACAGCGACGAAATACGCATACCCATTCAACAACAAGATGTTTACACTCTACCATCCGACAGTTACTTATACGTCGAAGGAAAGTTCAGTCTGCAAACCACCGCTGGAGCAGCGGAANGAAGCGGCGTGGTTGCCGCGTTGACGAACAATTGCGTTGCGTTTATGTTCGATGAGATCAGATACGAGCTCAATGGTGTGGAAATCGATCGAAATCGCAACACTGGTGTAACGAGCACGTTAAAACACTATGTGTCTCTAACTAGCGAAACGGGAAACGTTCTGCGACATGCGGGATGGAAATTGTCCACTAATAAAGGTGCTGGTGAATTCAATTTTTGCGTACCTCTCCGCACATTGTTGGGATTCTGCGAGGATTATAAACGCGTTGTGATCAACGCGAGACACGAACTCATTCTGATACAATCGCGCAACGACAACAATAGCGTCTTTGCTTCGGCTAACAGCGGACCAACGGTGGAATTGCACAAGGTGCAGTGGCGAATGCCACACGTCGTATTAAACGATGTGAACAAATTGAAGCTGTTGCGCACTTTGGAAAGCGGTCAATATTTGACCATGGGTTTTCGCTCGTGGGATCTGTATGAGTATCCGCTGTTACAGAGCACAACATCTCATTCATGGGCTGTAAAAGCGGCTACACAATTGGAAAAACCGCGTTA
>NW_018022946.1:14533-16440 GCF_002006095.1 Pseudomyrmex gracilis | reverse complement strand
GGTGCTATACATCATTGCTGTAACATCTTCGTTACACACATGTATCTGGTGGTGTATGTTCAATCTATAACATAATATTAACTTCTTATTAGTTTAATATATATTCAATTTTATTTCATGTATTTTATTTTTTTTTATGTACTTTTTGTAATTTTCTTTAATATATATATTGTACTGTTATTCATTCTATTTGCTTGGTTTTCTTTATTTACTTTTTTTTTTAACACTTACAGTTGCTGTAACAGGATCACCTCTTCTATAGGATTCGGTGTAACAACGAAGAAGAACCCTCTCCCGCTTTCTTTATTTGTTTGATCGATTTCCTTTATTTTTTTGATATGTTCGGCCAACTGTTTGCTCTTAAATATCAAAGCTTCTGCGGCAGCCTCGATACGGTCCGCTGCATCGACGCACTCGTCCAATCTATCCATTGCTGTGTGTGTTTATAACTTTCTACTTATTTGCTCTGTATGCATTGTCCTTTTATAGTTTGTTGCAGCGGATGCTTATCCCCAACATGTGCACCAAGTTTTCCACGAATTCTTAATTTCATTAACTTTGTGTGGTTGGACACATTTTGTGGGATATTTACACATCCTACAGGACGTTCTAATCAGAACTATTTCTCTTAGAAACAGTACTGTAAACAGTAAAGCGTCTCCGCAGTACCGTAGCATTCTGATTATGTCTATGCGTTATTCTTAGCGCGCGTCTTGGATTTGCGAGATCAGCCGCAACTTCCGGATGCAACTCTATATAACACATCTCAAGACTTCCAGAGTTTTGACGCTTCCGCTGCAGCCGTCTGGCGCGCGTTGCGGTTTTCCTTGTACTAATTATATATATTAACATGTGTGAAACAGCTTTTTTATTTGCAACTACATTAGTATTATACTTTTTTGTTCTGTAAATTCTAATTTTTCGCTGCAGCCGTCTAACGCGCGTTGCGGTTTTCTTTGTACTAATTATGTCTATTACCGTGCGCGCAACAGCATATTTTATTTTTTTGCAACAACAATGGTGTTATTTGTTCTGTAAATAATTGCAATTGTTGCGCCCTCCCTTCTTCGATCGCCACCCGCGCGGCAATCACCTGTTATTTAATATCGGTTTGCGCGCGAAGACGATGACGTCGCTCGCGTTGTCGCTGACGTTTCTCGCGCTCTTCGTCGCGTTCGCGACGTCGACGTCGATCGCGTTGACGAGGTTGATGACAAATACAACAAAGAGGAGCGTTGTCGATAGAAGAGAGACCGCTATCGCGTTCCTACGCAAGTACGGTTACCTAGAGGTTAACACCGAAAACTCATTGATTTCCGAAAGCGCGTTGAATCACGCTGTCTCGCTTTTTCAAGAATTCTACAATCTCCCTATAAATGGTGAATTAAACGCGGAAACGATGCGCNCAATGAACAGACCGCGTTGTGGAGTTCGAGACATCCAGACGCGTTACTCGAACAAGGAGTACATACACAAGTGGCCGACTACACATCTTACAAAACACTTTTTGTTCGCTTCTAGAGCGGATCTCCAAATAGCTGAAACTGCGTTTGCTGTGGGCAGCGAATTCATCGCTGACTTTTACACGCAGCATGCACAATCCTAACATTGTGATTTCATATAAATGTGGACGGCACACTATGTGGGATAAGCATTACTCGGATACTATGTGTCCGTTTGACTTCGATGGTCGTGGTGGTGTACTCGCTCACGCGTATTATCCCAACGGAGATCTCAACCATGTCTCTGAGATACATGTTGACAATGAGGAACAGTGGCATGTGCAGCTCACNGAAAATCCATGGAATAAGGATCATCTGTTGCACACACTGACTCATGAAATCGGACATGCTATAGGAATAGAGCACAGTCCACATGATAATTCAGTAATGTACGCGTTCGTGCCT
>NW_018022946.1:8754-13142 GCF_002006095.1 Pseudomyrmex gracilis | reverse complement strand
GGTATCTCATCCAAAGATGCTTCACCAACCGTTGATGTGGCTCTAGGTGACAACAATGGGAACGAGGTGCTTTTGTCGCCGGAAATGTGGAACACGTTGTTGGATAACGAACGAGTNATCACGTTGTATTTGTCTGGCCAGAGCGATGGGCAGCCGTCGATTCTTGTCGACGATCTAGCGGTATCGTTCAGCTTGATAAACACCGCGAGGATTATACGTCTGTCTACAAAAACCGGTNGCATATTACTTTCCCACCAATCGATGTGCAACTTATTCAACTTAAAACATTGCGTGGCATGCATCATTGCCTACTTGAACAATGTTATTGTTCGCGTGCGAGACAGATTGTCGCGGTATTTTGCGATCTTATCTGAAACATCGGATCCCGCGAGCTTCGCAACTAAATTATTATTGTTTAATTTTTTCATTAATATATATTATAATTAATATAAAACATATAATTTTATAATTAATATATAACATATCACAATATGTTTACAAAAAACATAAAATAAATTTCCTATAATCTTTAATAACATAAGGTTTTTATTTCACATTCCTAACACAATGCGTTCCATTACATCCTTTTGCTCCACTAGTCCTCAAGATGTAAACATATATCTAGGTTGTTACTTGTTTGCGTTTCAAAAACACCACATCCAGTACGCAACGGTTTTGCGGTATCATGGGAAGTGCGTCATCAAACCAGAAGCGGCTGATCGCTTAGGACGATAAGAACAGGCTCACTACCGGGAACTTGCGGTTTTTCTCGAAATTATTTATTTCCAGGAAATTGCGGTTTTTCTCGGAATTTCTTATTTATTTGCTGCGCAATTGCTACCTGCGCGCAATTTATTTTTTTACGCGAACCGCTTCCGGGCACTTTTGCGGTTTTTTTCGGAATTATTGTGTTTTACTGCGCAATTGCAATTTTAACGATGACGTCGTCGTTCCGAACGACCTTGAACACGTTTGAACCTGNTCGAGTTCTATTTTTATTGATGACGTCATCGACATTCTTGCGGTTTTTCTCAGAATTTCTTTATTTTACTGCGCAATTTACAACTATAATTGAGAGGTGCTATTATTTTAACAATGACGTCATCAACCGATCGACCTTGAACACGTTCGAACATGTTAAAACCAATGGCGTAACTACTATCTTAAATAAAATATAACTCGCTTTAATATTGCATGCTCCATTTTTACGGCTCGCCGTTAATTGGCTAATTCCGGTGGAGCCGATAAGAACGCTCCACCGACATCACCCACACTCCTACGTTATCTCATCCGCAACACCCAAGTCCTGCTCTCATTATTATTACGAATATGTTTCTATTGACTCCTCCTCCCCCTCCTCTTGCGGTTTTTTACAGGAAAGCTTACATTGAGTCTTCCTTCCCCCTCCACCTCCCTCGCGCGGTTACCCCTCTCTTTACTTCCCGCAGTTACCCCCTCCTCTTCCCCACGATTACCACCGACCCCCTCACCCCCCTCGGAGCTCCTGGCTTTGAACCCCTATATCTTAACTACTAACAAAAAGTAAAAATTTTAAAAAATAAGGTCTATCAAACTCATAATTGGGTTAGCCCATATAGTAAAAATTATTCAATTATTTACTGAAAATGTAAGATTTTATTTTTTAAATCAACTTATCGTAAAATAAAGATTACTTTTAATGTAAGAATTACTCCATAAATATATTATTTGTCAATTTTAAAATATTCAATTTAATATTCTTATATACCACAGATTGGACGTTTACTTTAAATACCTTTATTATGCTTCAACATAGTTTTGTTATACTTATTAATTTCATCAATTCATTTCTCTATTATAAATAGCCCACCAACAAATAAAAAATTTTCTTTTAAATTCAATTATAAATGATCTTATTTATACTAGACTAACATCTTCATAGTTACTCTCAATGCGAATAAAAATTAATGAAATTTATATTTATAATAACAACTTTATTTAGAGTATTTGACCTTTTAACATCTACCTCATTTTCATTAAACTGAATAAGAATGATACTTTCTATTTTAATACTTCAAATACCATGTTGATTAATTCCATCACGAATATATATAGTAATTACCTGAATCCTTTTTTTTATTATTAAGGAATTCAAAGTTCTTATCCAATACTTTTTTTTCTAACATCATACTTTTATATGCTACATTTTTATTTATCTTATTCAATACTTTTATATTTTTATTTTCTTACATTTTTGCAGCTTCAAAACACTTATTCTTAAGGTTATCTTTATATGTAAGGTACTTCTTTTGAGCTTATTTTTATTTATTTCCATTTCCAGCCAAAGACGGTGGCCAATCATGATTTCCAGTGGAAATTAAAGTATGTAATCCTTACGACATCCTCTTTTTAAACACAATTGTTTTAGTGTCTTCAGGAATTTTAATTTCTTGGATACACTATTTAATTATAAATAGAAATTTCACGAAAAGAAAAATAAGCCTACTAATTACACTTTTATTAAGAATATATTTTACCTGCTTTAGAGCTACAGAATACTTTACCTATTTTTCATTATTTTTGACTCAATTTACGTATCCACATTTTTTTTGTAGCCACGAGTTTCTATGGTCTACATGTCATTAATGGAATCTTATTTATAATGGTATGCTACAATCGACTTGATATAAACCACTTTTCTTTTCTACATCACTTTAGAATTAAAGAAAAAGCTTGATACTGACATTTCGTAGATGTTGTATGATTAGAGTCTGACTATCTGGCATCTTAAATGTCATTCTCAAGTTAATTTTATCCGTTAGAACCAACAGCCAACTTTTGCGTTAAATTCTATCAAAATCTAATGACCTATATTAATNAAATATTAAAGGTCTATACATATAACAAAACAAATATAAATATTTATGTAGATCAAAAATAAAATAAAAAAATAAAATTTTGAAAAAGCATAAAAATATATTATTATCCCAACCACAATACCAATTAAGCATGCTTTTAAGTTAATCATTTTCAATAGAATATGTAAATACACATAAAAAATATTAAACGATATAACTTGAGACATTAATGACCCAAAAATCACTCTTATAATCAATAAAATAAATCTATACAAACGTATTTTTCACCTACAAGTAATTATGTACCACAAAGAATAAAAATTAATTTTCTTTAAAGAAATATAATAAAGTAAACAAATAGTAACCTCATAGTGAAACACAAAGATATAACTTTTATAGTTACAATTATTAAAGTTACTTTTTTGAAATATATAATCTCTATACTTTTGTCTTTAGAATAACCTCCGGCTATAAAAGGAACTCTACATAAAGAAATTCTAGAAATATAAAATCTTATTACAATAAACGAAATAAATTCATTTATTTTTCTATAAAAACGAATATCTTAATTATTTGATATTAAATGACTTATAGATCCAGCACACAAAAACAATACTGATTTAAAAATAGCATTTTTGAATGAAAAAATAATACATACTTAAATCTCAGTATTGAAACTATTATTATTAGCCCCAGCTGTCTTAAAGTTGATAAATAATCTTCTTCAAATCAACTTCAAAATTAGCTAATACACAGTAACTCAGAGAATCAAGTTATTGGTAACGATTCATTAAATCGAAGGAATAAATACATCTCAGCAGTAACTAAAGTTGTAGAGTGAACTAAAGAAGAAACAGGATTAGGAGCTACTATAGCTTGAAGTAATTACAGAGAAAAAGGAATTCAAGCAATTTTATTAATGGCCACAATATAAATTATTATTGTAAATAACACATTATTGCTTAATATAAATATACTTTATTCCCCGTAGGATAATATAAACCCAATACACATTAATAACTCTCCATTACTAACCTGGTTATATAATACAATTACTATACCAGAATTATATGAAGAATAAGTATTAGAATAAATTACTAAACAATAAGAAACTAACTTTAAACCATCCAATCCAACTAAAAGACCAACTAAATTTAAACTTAACATTATTACACCTATTGATAAAATAAACAAAATTACTAATATATAAAATCGAGTGTTACGTCCAAATGTTCAAGGTCACGGTTCGACGAAACCGTTTACTCTTGTCGAACGTACGTTCTCCCTTTTTGGTCAGCCGTCCTGGCTTTACCGGGGCGGAGAATGAGGATGTTGATCGGGAATTGATGACTGGACTGATTATTACCGATTGGTACTTTATTCCTGACTGTTACTGATTGTTGTTACCGACAGTGACCGACTGCCGCGCGGTTACCGGCCGTTATTACTAACTCGAACACTTTAAAGAATAGTAAAGTTATTTATTATTAATTCCCTTTTTCGAATACAACGCCTCTTGTCTTTTCTTTATATAAACCTTAAACCGCGGGT
>NW_018022946.1:0-1549 GCF_002006095.1 Pseudomyrmex gracilis | reverse complement strand
TGGTACATTACCGACCATGGTATATGTTCACGGCTGGTAACTTACCGACTACTGTAACAAAGTAAAACTGAAAAAGAAAAAGAAAAGAAAACTCGATACAATAAGTACTTAAACATCTAAGTCCACGGATGTGACACGAGATACTGTATTATCATCCTTTATATATACCGTACTATATAATGTTACCATAGAAAAAAGTAATAATACTACACCAATACACTGGACAGACACTTAATCTGACAATACATAATATATTAAATTAAAGGATTAAATCTATAAAAATAACCATTCCAGTCTACTAAAACTGTTATTAATAAAATTATGGCCTTAAAAAAATTTAAGAACAACAAAAAAGAAAAAAATGAAGCACACAATAAATATCAGTACAATGAAATACCTGGTGTAAATATATATATATATATATACATATGCGTATATATATCTATATATATGCATATATATCTATATATATATGCATATATATAAATTGTCAGATTTTTCTAACTATAAAAATACCGCCTACTTTCTTAAAGTTAATACTTTTAACATTTACTTTCTTAATTTAACTTAATAATTAAAATAATAGAATATCTAATATTAGTCAGTAATAAACCTTTTTTACAACAAACCTAATAGTCTACGACATTTATAATAAATATTTCACCAAATATAAAAATTCTAACTTTATTCACTATGTTTAATCATTTCACAACTAATCATTAATTAATTTAAAGTAGTCAGTTTAACCGCAATCGCTGGCACTAATTTTTTATTATTATAAATTATTATACATTCTTACATATGAACATAGTAATAATAATATTAATACTGACAGTATTATTAAAACTTAATTTTTGTCTATATTATAATTACCAAACTAATTATTAAAGAAAAATTCAATTTATATTCTACTTAACTTAATACCTTGCGTAAGTAATTTAGTGGAATATTTATTTCCTAATTTAATAAAATAAATAATATACGTTTTACATTATTTTGTATTTATTTATATATATTAATTATTTTATATGTAATTATAGCATCATGATATTTTTTTCATTAATTTTAATTAAATATTATTATCTATAATTAATAATAATTAAAATTTTATAGTAAATGTTTACAGTATATAAAATAAGATATTATGTTAATTAGATTTATGCAAATGCTTTGAATGATTTATAAATAAAGTGTTTATAATTATAGGTTTAATAAATTTTTAATAAAGATAAAATTGAGGTGTGACCTCCGGTTCGAATTGGTTATTCCAAAATTACGTTGATATATTCAGCTGTTACGAACCAGTGCAAAGTGTATTGCAATATTAAAACAAATTTGTTTTCTTAACAAAACGTTTCAACTTTCTTATTGTAGTCTTCTTCAGTTGTACACTAATAAATATACTGTCACGTCCTAGGACAAACAGAGGTCTAGACCGTTTCTGGGAGCCCCACGGTCGAGGGCCTATTTGTGTTCCTCGGGAGTTTTACACTGGATTGCTACTTTATAGTTCAAAACGAGCAGAGAAGACTGGAAGTACCACCCCGGA
>NW_018022945.1:10962-16631 GCF_002006095.1 Pseudomyrmex gracilis | reverse complement strand
CACGTAATAATTAAATAAATAAATATTTGATATAAATTATTAAAGTCACATTCAATGCAGAGTTACTCTTTTNAATGTTCACGATAGTTTTATGATACATATGCCTGTCGATATTATTGNTAACCGCGTCGGTATGTATCATCGGTAACCGTACCGATATATGGATTAAATCTCAGGCCGCTGGCGCGTGGTAGTAGGAGGTGGCCGGAGGAGAACTACTTCTCCTCACGGCGCACGATATGATGCTCCGCACTGTACATAAATGCACTAGTTACGGCCTTTTCAAATCCAGGCTACACACTTACTTATTGTCCAATAATGTCTAATTTTATAATTTCGCAAACACTGTTTCACCATTATATTGTGTGTTATTTCTTTGTTAATAATATTACTTCATTTTTTAATTTTAATTTTTATTATTGTTATTATTATTATATTATTATTTTTTTAATTTTTTTTAATTATATTCTATAATTTTCTTTCTTCTTCTTTGTCAATCTATCTCTTATTTGTATTGTTATTCTATTTTATTCATATTGTTATTTTTTCTTTTAGCGCTTTAGGAGATAATATCCCAGAGCGCTCTACAAATAAAGCAATATTCATTCATTTATTCATTTTCTTTCATTTCTTTCCGCATCTTTTCCACATCTCTTTTAAATTCCACTCTCATCTCTCTCAACTCTATCATCTTTTCTTTCTCTCTCTCTCTCTTTCCTACTTTCTTCCTATCTTTTCTCTCTTCTCTATTTTTTCTTCCTCCATCTATTACTTTCTTCTTTCTAATCTCTTTTTTATCTGTTTCCAATCTTTTTTTCTAATGTTCCTAGTCAACTATCTATAAACTCCTTCTCACTATCTGTCACTATTGGATTAATAAAAAGGTAATAATTAGCTCCAGATTATTTTAAGAAAAAAGTTTGGTAATGGCCGTTGGAGCAAAGGACACAGATGTTGTAGTGCGTAAGTATGATGATTTATTTAACATGTGTATAAGTATGATAGGTTTTTATTTAACATGTGTATAAAGTGTATAAAAGTAACGTTTCAACCCTCGGTTCGGGTCTTTCTCAATATAAAAGAAGATGAGCAGCGATTGTGGTCATCATGTGAATGTGGTTATGACATGTATAGTATATGAGGCCACAACTTCACAAGAGTAAGATTCTAACTGCCTGTTAAATAAACCATCATACTTACTCTCTCTCTCTCTCTCTCTCTCTCTCTCTCGAGAGAGAGAGAGAGAGAGAGAGAGAGACGGAGACGCGAAGCTGTCACGACGCGTTACGGACGATCTTGTAATTTTCTGTAGTAATTAGAATTGTAATAAAGTGTTGTTAAGAGAAGCTTCGTTCTCTTATTTTCGCGGACGTATGCGCGAATCGCGGAGATCGACGACGAGGCAGTACCGTCACCGCGAGTGCAACAATATAAATATTGGAAGAGAATTAGAAAAGAGTAAAAGAGGTAGAGGAAATAGTAGAAGAAAAAAAAGAGATAGTTGAAAAAAACAAGAAAGAAATAGCGGTAGAGACAAGAGTTGAGAAAAGAATAAAAGAATTAGAGAGAAAAGTTAAGATAAAAGAGAAGGAAGAGAGGAAGAGAAATATATTAGTAAAAAGATTAAAGTTAAAGAGTAGAGAAGAGAGAAGTGTTGAAGAAAATAGGAGCACAGGGGTAGAAATAGAAAAAGTTAGGCGGATCGAAGTAGGTTAGGTAAAGAAGAAGAAGAATGTATAGTGATTGTAGAATTAGGTAGTGTATATTAGAAAAGAGAAGTAATAAAGAAGAAAAAAAGATTAAAGGGAAAAACGGAGAGGATATTAAATGATTTGACATAGAAAGAAAGGAAAATGCAATAGAAGTTAGAAGAGATAGCGAGAGAAGAAAGAAAGCTGAGATATGGATAAAATATGGACAGATACAGATTGACAAAAAATGGGATGAAGAAAAAAATGTTTTAAGATTGGAGAAAAGACAAACATAGAGAGAAAAAGATGCAAGTTAAAAGTAGGAAAGAGAGAGAGAAGGAAAAGAAGAAATGATATGAGTGAAAAAAATGAAGAGACGAGAGAGTGAAAGTGAGAGAGAGAAAGAGAGAGAGGAAAGGAATGTGAAAGAAGAAGAAGAAATGTAAAAGATAAGAGTGTAGAAATAGAAGTATCTTTTTGCGAGCTTATAGAGGTAAAAATAGTTTGTTTAGGTTGAGTAGATGATAAATGCGATTATATAATGAGGCGAATAAAAGAAAGCTAGGTTATAAAGCATGCGTGCGCGCGCGTGTGTGTGTGTAGAGAAAGTAGTACATAGAATAATAGAAAGATAAGTTAGTTTTCAGTTAGTGTTTAAGATAGATGTAAGTTAGCTTAAAGTGATGTAGATATAAGTTAGTTAAAGTTTTTTTAATGAAATGTAAGAAAAATTGTAATTTTGAAAGAAACCAATAAATCTATTTTATTCTATTCTACTTACTTAGCTGTCCTATAAAAAATCGCACAACCATCAACATATTTGCGATCGTTCTCCGCCATTGTCTTTGCTCGGGATTTGGGCGAAAATATGCCATCGTAGCCATCGTGCTTCAATTCGGGTAAAAAGAAGTTGTAAAATTGGTCTGTTTCAACTTCTTGTAGACTGATGATATCTGCCGCATAATGTCGTATTTCGTCCAGAATACCCTTTTTCCGATACTCCCAATCCAACGCCCAGCTTGGACAGTAGCCGTACATCTGCCGCGTTGCGTACTTGTCGCACAGCACATTGTAACACATAACTGTGAATATACCTGAAACAGTCCAACAAAACACATTTTATAAATAAATATTTAAAATTGATGTGTGATTTGTGCGTTAAAATCTAAAAATTATTCAGTGACGCATTTTCAAAGGAAAACTGCAAGAAATGGAATTATGTTCGCGTTTTTCCTTCTATTTTCTTCGACTTTCGTTTTTTCTGCACCCAAGAAACATTGTTCTATTTACAAAGAAATCGTTTTAGTTTTGAAGTTGAGCGATTCAATATCTATAAATTATTTCCGTTGTGTCGCAAATAATAGAAGATTCTAAGTACTCCCGGCTCGACACGCTCATTTTCTTTTGCAATCCTAATTCCGAATCTTGATACTACACGCGCTTGTAAGCCGTTCCATTTTTCTTGAGCTCTCTTCTCTCTCTCTCTTTCTCTTATATTTTTCAATTCTCTCAATTCCGCGTAAACGCGCAAGATACATGTTGCACGTTTAGACGCGCGCCTGTGCGGACGGATTTGCGCAGCCCAGGATAAGAGATCAACATAAAGCGAGCTGTCTTGTCGACGTCGACTGGTTATCTGCATAAATTCTCGACGCCTTGCCGTTCTCTCTCTCTCTCTCTCTCTCTCTCTCTCTCTCTCTCTCTTTCTCTCTCTCTCTCTTCCTTTCTCCCTTCGTCTCTTATTTTGCCTCGCGCGCAACTTTGTGATAGATTTTGGTGCGCTTATGGCTCTTACATTAGACCTATGAGAAGGTTAGTCTATACGCCATTCTATAGTCAATATATTCTCAAAACGTAGAGGGGATTGTTGTACAGAAGAGTGCACCGTATCATTTCGCTCCAAAGGAAGTTTTACTCTGAAATTTCTCTTCTGGCTACTTCTACTACCGCGCGCCATACTCTTTCGATCTTCGCCAGCGGCCCGAGATTGAAGGAAAACGGCGCGCGGTAGTAGGAACAGCCGGAAGAGAAATTTCCGAGAAATACTTCCCCTGGAGCGGAACAATATGGTGCACTCCTCTGTACAGTACTGCTACCACGAGGTGCACGGTCGTCTTTCACAGTGAGCGCCTATCTGTTTTTAGGTTCGTGCTCAGGCTGGTATAATTGTGACTGCCTTGTAAGAGGGGGATTAATTTGAGGGGGGATTACACGAATTAATTATTAGAGGCCCAATTCAGTTCGTCAATCAATTCCCACACAACACGAGTGACTGATTGTCGACTTATATAGTCGACTTTTGAAAGTTGACTTTAAGTTTTTTTTTATTGAGTCTTTTACGTGCCTGCAGCCATTCTTGGCTATTAAGACACATTTATTATCATAGTCAGTTAAATCTTTATACTCTTTTCACGGGGGGATCGTGCAGTATCCTATTACCACGCGATACACAGCCTTCTTTTCACAGTGGGCGTGCCCATCTGTGTCGGGCTCGTGTTCAAGATGTTGTGACTATAATCGCCTTGTGGGAGGGGGATTAATTCGGGATTACACCTGAATTAATTTTTGGAAGCCCGATTTTCGCCGATCAACCGATAAACTCGGTTGAAAGGGATCGGCCCAGAAAAAATCCTTAGGTGGTGAGCAGATTCGAACTCGGGACCTTCGGGTTCGCAGCCCCTGCACTCAGGTCGCGAAACCACTGGGCCGATGTTGACTTTGAGTTGACTTTTAGCAGATAATTTAAGGCCATCACACATAAAATTACTTAAGACCGTAAGATGTAGCCGTAAGAAAATTGACCAATCAGAATATATACTACGTCCCTATCACTTTTAGACGTAAATTTCTTATTGGTCAATTTCCTTACGGCTACGTCTTACGGTCTTAAGTAATTTTATGTGTGATGGCCTTTAAGATAGTTCCCGTGCGACAGTCCCATTCAAAAGTGAAATCTAGTGTCAGTATAAAAAATTACATGCTTAACGATACTGCACTGTCTTTTAAGTTTATATTACTTGTATGACAAGCAAAAATTTGTTTTTATTAAACAAATAGAAAAAATCGGATGATGCGTCCAAACTTTTGACCGATACTGTACGTCCAAAACAAGTCAGAAAAATGTATAACTATGTATAACTATGTTATTGAAAACGATAAAAACTAATTTTTTTTCAAATATTTGTAAAATGTTTCTCTATAATATAGATATTTTTTGTAAAAATTTATAAAGTCGGTTTGAAATTAAAAACAAAAATAGGCTGTTTACATGTATTCGGTGTAAGGAATATATGTAATAAAACGCCTACTTTGTAAATATCTCGCTTCACAATCGGTCAATTTCTTTGAAATTGCGACAGTAATTGTAAATCATTATTGTTAACATTCCATTTAAATTTTATTAAATTCTATAGTAGTTTTGCACAAGAACTATCTTCAAAAGTCGACTATATGGTAAGTTGACTAGAGTCGATTATTTGCGGACAAGTATCCGGTAAAAAATTTTCCATTTATACAATTGTATGGACATATTTGGCACATATAAATTTGTATAATTAAATATAATAATTTTAATTTGTGTATAAGTGTATATGAAAAATTTTTTACCGGGTAGATAACTGAAAGGTGAATTAAAGTCGACTTAAACATAATTGTATTTCTAAACTAATAATATATGAATATAAGGACATGAAAAGCCGTTCGCAGGATGTTGTGCGTGAATGTGCTTTAAATATATATATATATATATATGTATACACATATATACTTCGAAATAATTTTTTTCCTCCATATAGGATGCTGGATTTGCATCACATACTACCATAATCAAAAAATAACCGGAATTTTTAATTTAAACCTCGCGGACTTATCGGTTTAGAATTCTGTTGTTTGTGTCACGTTGGCAGCACTGTTACGGACACCCATGCCAAGCTTCTGCTTATCAGCTGTTCATTTACTTTTATGACAGTGATTTCTTTA
>NW_018022945.1:4001-10332 GCF_002006095.1 Pseudomyrmex gracilis | reverse complement strand
GGGACAACTTGAATTTTGAAGAATAAACATGTACTTTTCTTTTTATGAATAAATTCCGGTTATTTTTTGATCATGGTAGTATATATGAAGGACCTCGTATACCCCCCTAACTAATTTTATGTGTCCCTATATTTATATATTATTAGTTTAATAAGACTTATAGAGCCTGAGAGTAATCTCGATTTATCACTAATTGTTATAATTGTATTTCATCATCGCGCTAACGTATATTTATGTATTCGTGTGTATATCTGACGTCTCCAGCCTCAGTAAGTGTCAATTAATCATTGTGATCGTTGCGTCGGTTGTTTTTTTAAGTATATTTTGAGAGTACTGAAAATTATATAATAATATACTATTTGTCGACTTAAAGATAACTTAAAGTCGACTTTTCAATGGTTAACTATAAGTCGACGGCAGTTCGCAGCCAGCCTGTTCACAGTTTTGAGACGCTTACAGCATGCAGCAGCGTGGAGGGGATGCGCACAACACCAGCAAGCATTTACTCGCTGCTTTGTGCGTATCTCTTCCACCGCTACAGCATGCTGTAAGCGCTTAAAACTGTGAACACTATGGTCAACTTAATAGTTATTATTTGATATCTTTGTGTAACACAGCAAATGTATTTAAAAACTATAGTTAACTAAACCTTGTAAATTTATATTAAAATTTATTATTTAGACAGGTTAATAACTCTATGTAATTCATGATGTTTTACCTTAATTTTCTTTGGGATAATTTTTAATTTTTTAAACCATAGTTATTGTGCTCTGAATAACTAAAATTTATTATTATAAGACGTCCCAGGTAACCAAACTTGACAAATTAAATAACCGAGTATTATTCGTACTTAACGTTATTATACGTAACTTAAGTTACTATAAATAATAATGTACGTTACTATGAATAATACTCGGTTATTTAATTTGTAGTAACTTAAGTTACCATAAATATTACTCACCTATTTAATAATTTATATTCTACTTTTTTTAACTTATTGGGCACTGATGCCAGTAATTTTGTAATCATGCAGTGTGCAATACGTTAACAAAAAGGTAGAACGTTACCTATCTAAACATTAACTATTTGATTGGTTGGGCTAGTTATATTCGAGTTATAGTTAACTTTTAGTCGATGTGTTGTCGTCTTAAAGTCAACTTATAGTTGATTTGTAGTCAACCTCTAGTTAACTCAAAGTCTACTTCTAGTCAACTTTAAGTCAACTCGGATAGTCAATTGACAGTCGATTATTTTTGGGACATTCGTTATCTTTTAGTCGACTAAAAGTCAACATTCAGGCTGACTTAAAAGTCGAATCTTGACTTCTTCAATCAACTTATAGTCAACTTTTAGTTGACTTCATGTTGTTTAAGTTAATTAAAAGATATTGGCCTGGAAAAAAATTCTAAGGTAATGAGTGGATTCGAACTAGAAACTTCCATTCATAATTTCTGCACTCAAGTCACGAGACCAGTGGGCCGGTCCTCCCGACTTCGTGAGTTATTCGTTGCATGTGTAATATGACGCGATGATTAGAGTACCACAAATGCAATTCAAGTCGCGCAATATCGTATAACACGCTTTTTCTCGTTAGAGCTTTACAGTTTAAGAAATGGACTATTATATTTTTACTTTACTTTTTAGGTTATTTGCATTAATTTTCTCATCTGGAGAACTACATTTGCAAATCAATTCGTTTTATGCAGGTCTATTTTGTCGCTTACAACATTAATGGTCGCGCAGCTGTTCTTTTATACATGTGAGCGGAATACGATTCCGGGGCACTTCGATGTTTTAGAATACATCTCGCACAGTTACGGTGGAACTAATTTAAACGCGGCAATTGACGGCTTAGTTAAATCAGTAAATCAGAGGTTTAGTACCGCGAGCGCGATTGCGCGCGAGTACTAGGTACTGTCATAAGGTGCCATTACACGGCGCGTGGTTCGGCGAGTCTGACTCGCGACTTGCCGCGCTGCAAGCCGTGTAAATGGACCAGCGCGGCAAGACTCGGCGCGACGCGTTCTTTCCACCGAATGTCGGTAAATATGGTACAAGTCAGAAGAAACGCGCCATCATCGAAGCTTGTCTCGTGAATCCGTTCACAGGCTCGGACAGGTTCGTAGTTCGTACGCGTGTAATTTCTTCAGTTAACGTCTTCTGAAGTTCAGCTCTCGAAAAAGTTAAAGCGGCGCGAGGTTCACAAATTAAGAGGGTACTGGACCTGTTATACCGATTGAACGAGTAATTAGTAGTTTAGATTTATGTTTGTATTTATTGCTCGGACAGATAAACGACTTTCCAAAATAAAAAAAAATAGTCAAAGAAATCTCTGTCGGGTCTCAATTTTATAAAAATTGAACAAAGTTGTTTTTGCAGTTATTGTTATCTCGATATAATGTTGTATTATATTTGTAATTTAAAGTTAATACATGAAAAAGAATAACAGACAGAGATAGAAATACTATCCAAGAATATAATGAGATCATCGGACTATGATTTAGAAACCTACAATAGATCAAAATAAAAACAAAAGATCTAAACTAGGTTTAAATCTAACATAACCTCTTTTTACATATGTGTCCTCGTTTCTTTAACGACGCTCTATGGTTGATATCACTTGTATCTGTAACAGGAGTCACGATATATATACACGCTCCAGTATCCTCTAACGCGCCGTGAAAACAGTCAGAGCTTGATAAAGGACGAATCGACGAGCCTGTACGAGCGCGAAGCTCGTCAAACCACACGCCGTGTAATGACACCTATAGAGAAAGAAAGCATTTATGTATATGCAAGATTGAGAAAGTTACTTTATAAAAGTAACTGGTAATTATTTAGAAAATGGATTTTCTCACCGATTTCAATGAGCTTGAAATATGTTGTTAAGAACGTTATTCTGAACAACTTTTCCTTATACATATTACCGCCGCTCGGCTTTTCGAGTTATAAACAAAAGAACTTTTATAATTGAATACTAATTTTCCAACATTGTGTTGATTTCTTAAGTTAATATGTTTTTTGTATAACACGTGTAGGCAGGGAGGGCTACGCCCCTCGCAGGGGGAGGGGCTTTACTCCTCCCCCCTGTTTCCCCCGTTAAGAAAAAATGAAGAATTTAATTAACAAATACGACTTCCGATTACATTTGCTTCATGTCAAAAACCAAAAAAAGTTTCACGTTGTAAGCGTATAGGCAGGGGAGGCTGCGCCCCCTGCACCCCTCTACAAAACCTAACTTAACTCTAACCTAAACTCTTCTTTCTGCATTCCCCCTCGCAAAATTTTTACTCATTTCAATTGATATTGTAGTAACATAGATTAACCATGATAGAAATTTTGCGAGAGGGAATGCAGAAAGAAGAGTTTAGGTTAAAGTGAGGTTTTGTAGAGGGGTGCAGGGGGGCGCAGCCCCCCCTGCCTATACGCTTACAACGCGAACATAAAAAAAAAATAATTTTTCATGTCTGCTTTCGACGTATACTGTCTATATACACCTAAATATACTTGTTTTTATACGTGTAGGATTCACAAAGAAAATATTGCAAGTATGTTTAACTATTTATTGTGGATATAGTCTGCTCATATTATCAAAAAAAGCATTAATACATTTATCAAAACTATTCTTTTGAACAATAAGAGCGTGTGAGAATTTATAAGTATGAAAAGAACTAAACGGTGAAGGTGGCAAGTAATGTACACATTCAGAAGAAACAATCACGTACGATGTTCGTGTTGTAAGCGTGTAAGCAAGAGAGGGCTACGCCCCCTCAAAGAAACCTAACTCTACCAGTGTCGCTACAATATCATTAAGAGAGAGCGAGGTTTTTTCGAGAGGGTGCAGGGGAAAGGGCGAAGCTCCCCCCTGCCTACACGTGTATCGTATGCACGTGTGTATAGATAGTGTGTGATACAAACAAAATATTTACTTCTCAAATATACATGGTGTCAAAAAACAAACGTCTATTTCAGAAATTTCTTTTATTCATAACTTCCCAATAAACAATGAGCGACGGCTAAAACTTTCCGATTGTTACTCAGACACATGTCCTTGACAACATATGTGAGGATCAAGGTCATCGGAGCTGGGTCCGTTTTTCTGAACATTTACCCATTTTTATGTAAAGAAATAATACAAAAATTATTATATCATGATTTTATATATGTATTTAGTCTTCTAATTATGTAAATATATCTTATTCATAGCGTTAAGTTTTTTTTTTTTTTTTTTTTGATAGTGTATTTTGAGATTATAATTTTTAAGAGGAAAAGGTTTAAAAGAGTCGGACTATAGCGTGATGAAAGAGCTAGCTACCAAATAATCAAAAAATCTTTTTAATAAAACGTCTAGATGTTTTTTAATAAAACATCTCTGACAGTGAATGTAATGATGTCTAACGATCTAACGATTTGTCTTCAGATTCTGACAAAATATTATCATAGATGAAAAAAAAAAGAAAAATAGAAAAAGTAAAATAATAACAATTGTATAATGTGCACTAAACGCTATAAAAAGAGCAAGCAAATATGGTTTCAGTGTAAATTTTGTTCTGATTGGACACACGAAAAATGTGGGATAAAAGGGACGCTAAATTATTTTTGTCAAAATTGCTTCTAAAGATACCTAAAAGATTAAGTTTTTTTCTCAATTGTAATTTTAAAAGTTGTTTTGAAAGTTTGATTAATAAAGTAAGAGTTACTTAGATTTAAGTAAAACATATATAAATTTACGTAAATTAAGTAAAACATATAAATATACATATATAAAATGTTAAAAAATAAATATACATAAATTTACGTAATTTAAGTAAAACATATATAAATTTACGTTGATGTTTTTGTTAATTTTGAAGAGATTGTTATGAAACTAGTTTTAGAATTTTGGTTAACAATTGTTTCGTAACAATTATATTAATTAATGAAGAAACTTAAGGCTCTCTTGAAGTAACAACTAAGAAATGAATAAGAATAAGATCATACGAGCCGCTTTGCAGGATGTTATGCTGAAATGTTCTATTATATATATGTATACATATTTGTATACATTGAAATTTCAATTCAAAAAACACGTGTAAAAATTTACATGTGAACATATATATATGTATACATATATATAATAAAACATTTCAGCATAACATCCTGCAAAGCGGCTCGTATGATCTTATTCTTATTCATTTCTTAATTATATTAATGTTTTGTTAACAATTGTATTAATGTCTATTAATTATTTGTTTATTTTTTGTTTATAAACAGTTAAAGGTTCTTGTTATAAGAAATCCGGCTCTTTCATAACATTCGATGGCTCTTTCAATACCATTATGTTATAAAAGAGCCGAATTTTACTTTTCTTTTAAGTGAAAATATGTTTATTAAGCTTGTTGGATTTTGTCTTTTTGGTTATTACGTAACATAAAAGAGTAAATAAACCACAAATTGAAACAATAAGCGTTATGTTTGATTGCTTTTTAAGTAGTTGTTTTGGCTCCATACTAAAACTGGCTTTTTCATGCCACTCTTCCTCTATGCATTTGTTAATTGAGATCCAATTGATGACTGCATTCAAAAGTAGCGCGTGTTTTGTAAAAAAATTGTTGTAACTTTTAATTGGTAAAAGGAAATGTTAAAAATCAAAATGCACATTGAAGAAGAACATTTTACTCGTTCGATCCATTATTTAAATGTCCTACAACATATTTTAACAATTATTATTAACTTATAAGACTTATTAATTAGTAGATTATCTTTTCTTTCAGTAATTGTTGCAAATGCTTCAAATATAAAAGTCAACTTATTATAAAAATGCGCTGCTTTATAAATTTTGCAATAACAAACAATCATTGCAAAATTAAATACAAACTTATATTGTGTGCTAAATTCAAAAGAATAAAGCCGGAAAAAATGCTAGTAGGGAGTTTTCGAGGTCGCTGATTACGAATATGATATTGAAATTTCAAAATGACGGATCCACTATGGCAGAAAAAATTACACAAATGTCACATATTATTGTTATTTGCATATTATTATAACAAATTGAAAAAATAGTGTTCGTGAAATTAATAGTAGTATTATTATTGATAACACAGCCACACAAAAAAAAAAAATTTCTTTGGCCTGGGGATCAGACCATGTTTATTATATGTTTTTGGGGTCGCTGAATCCGAATCCGAGGTCCATTAAACCCCATCGGGTCGGAGTTCCGCCATAACCTCAAAAAACACCATAATCTGAGCTCGAAACCCATATAATCTTTTGATTTAAGCCACAAAAACCAATGCTATTGAAAACCCATGCTATTGAACCCCATGACCCATTAACCCCATAATCCCATAAC
>NW_018022945.1:2332-3779 GCF_002006095.1 Pseudomyrmex gracilis | reverse complement strand
TGGCTTGAATCAAAAGATTATATGGGTTTCGAGCTCAGATTATGGTGTTTTTTGAGGTTATGGCGGAACCCCGACCCGATAGGGTTTAATGGACCTCGGATTCGGATTCAGCGACCACAAAAACATATAATAAACATGGTCTGATCCCCAGGCCAAAGAAATTTTTTTTTTTTGTGTGGCTGTGTAATTATGCAGAATATGAGAGCCACCTCCGATTTCAATAATTTTTATATATGTTGTCAAGGTCATTGTCCCGAGTAATAATATGAAGGTTTTAGGCCGCGATTGTTGTTTGTTTAGAAGTTATGAGAGGAAGAAGTTTTATGAATGAATTCTTATTTTTCGGTTCCACGTACATTTCGTTCGTGTTTCAAGCGTGTAGGTAGGGGGGGCTGTGCCCCCCCTGCACCCCCCTAAAAACCTAACCTAACCCTAACCTAAACTCTTTTTTCTGCATTCCCTCTCGCAAAAATTCCACAATGGTTAGGACATCCTTATTCATCCAATCAAGTCGTTATTTTCCACAAAATAACGACTTGATTTTCGAGGGGGGAGCAGAGGGAGGGGCGAAGCCACTCACCCTGCGGGGGGGCGCAGCCCCCCCTGCCTACACGCTTGAAACACGAACGAAATGTACGTGAGATCAAAAATAATGTCTGTTACAGACATTATTTCAAAAAAAGCGTCCAATCGTTCATCAAAATCGAACGTTTTCTTAAATGCAAATTCTGCCAAATAATGATCAAAAAGATATTCTTCACGAACATAGAGGCATTTTCTATGAAACGACCTTTCAAGATACTACAAAAGCGTATAAACAAACATGTGCCCAAACACACGCAGAACACATATTCATATATAGGATGTCCAAAAATTACATATTGTTCAGTAGACTTCTGTCCTCTGTAACTTCTAAACAATGACTGCGGCCTAAAACCTTCATATTATTACTCGGGACAATGACCTTGACAACATATATAAAAATTATTAAAATCGGAGGTGGCTCTCCTATTCTGCATAATTACCTTATTATTGTATATATAATTACATATATTATTATATATATTATATAATTATTATATAATTACAATCAGGGACTTATACCGGTATGCAAAATACCGGTATTTTACCGGTATTTTTGGGTAATGGTATGAAAACCCTTATGCAAACCGAAATGCAGATATACCGGTATGACGTCATACCGGTATACGATAATACCGGTATATTTACCCATATTTACCTATATTTACCGATAATTTTTTCGTGAGTTTTTAAAAGTAATATCTTAAAACTATAAGTGTTGTCATTATGTTGATAACACTTTTTAAGCGATTGATATTATATTAAGAAACTAACAGAAGACNATTTTTACAATTTATATATAAATTTGTCTAATACGAAAACATGGGCCAGAGAAAAGCAAATTTTGTACACGAGTATTTCCAGT
>NW_018022945.1:0-1687 GCF_002006095.1 Pseudomyrmex gracilis | reverse complement strand
ATTTAATTATATATTTTATATATAATTTCTCTCGCAACATATATATATATATGTTGCAAGAGAAAAATGAAAAAAATTAACATTCTGAAATTACGTTCTTTTTTATTATACATCATGAAATGCGAAAAATTTATCATAAAAATATACAATATTATTAATAATACACAATTAATCACTTTCTTTTTCCAAACTTTCAACATCCTCAATATCATAATTGATGATAGAAGCAGTGTTGAAGCAGTCTTGTGTCCAGTACAAATTTCGCAAGCTATATTACAATACAATCCTGCTTTTCTGCATCCACATGTATTACCGCAGTTTTGCATTTGCAAAAAATAATTTTTAAAATATCTTGTGGAGCAGGACTTTGTGTCATGGGTATTGGAAAAAAAAATTTTCCCTCGTTCTTCCACCTCCAATCTTGTGGTTAGTATATTGCCAAGCCACAATTGAAATTTGTAAATAAACTCTTTTTATGTGTTGAACCAGAGCATTGACACTCGGCGGTAAGGATGACAACTTGGCACTTGAACTTTTTATATGTTATTTTATTATGTTATGTTATTTTATATCATATCGATATGTTTGACAAACATATTGATATAATATGTTTGTCAAGTCGACTATATGCGCAAATACAATACTTCTTTCTATTTTAATTTATATAATTTAAGATCTTTGTTTGGCGATCATACTACGCGTTTATTAAAAGATTGGATCGATTTCAATTATAGATTTATTAGAGTGCGTCTTAAAATTAATTTTTTACCCAAATGCAAACAGAATAACTTGTTTCAGACTCATTTGCAGTTTTTTTCAAAACACTGCATCCGTATTTTTCACTACAAAACCGTGAGAAAACTAAATAATTTAATAGACCTTTTGAAATCTAAAGTTCTAAAAGTAGAATTGTTTGATTTGTACAGATCGTACTTCGATCTTAAGTACAAAATTTCACGTTTGTCATTTAATCTATCAAATTCTTTTCCTCTTTACATCTAGAACAAAATATTTCATTTTCACTCTATCTCCTTTCACAATTTTGACATAAGGTTATACCATAAAAATCAAAAAAAGTTCTTATGGCTTAAACAAAAAACGACTGCTGAAACTCACAAACATATTGCACCTATTAATTATTTTTGCTCTGTTAAAAATTCGAACTCTGAAACAACCAATAAGTTTTTCTTGAAGGATATCATGACAAATGGAAACAAATCTAATTTTGTTTCTGTCTCTTCTTCTTATTTCTCGGACAGAACACCTGTCAACCCGTTAACTTTCACTAACAACAAATGGTTATTTAAACATTTCGGACAGAGCAATTCCAGATTATGTATCTAATATCTTACAATTAGGTGGTAACCATTGCCTCCCTATGGGCTCAAATAAAAATAAGCTCGTCCGTGAATGTATCAAGGACACGGAGTTAAATATTCGAAAGTTTGACAGTAGAGTTAGAGCCAAAGTAAGAAATAACCTTCCTAAGTTACAATTATTTCTGGACAAAACTTCCTTTTTTCCTGACATTGATAAATCGTAGTCGTAATACATCATAAACGCAAAAAAAACATAATGAAAAAATTTAAAAAAAATTACGCACAACATTTTAACAATATAAATTGGCAATCATATCGATGGTGTTAGCAGTGACAGTACGTTCTTTTTATGTATATATCCTCTCTTT
>NW_018022944.1:13974-16012 GCF_002006095.1 Pseudomyrmex gracilis | reverse complement strand
TCCTGCAAGGGGAAAAGCATTATTTATTAAATTATACAATTCTAAGTATGGCTGTAACGTCTGTAAACAGTTGGCTTTGAAGATAGATTTAAATCCTGTCGGTGTTAAAGGTAGAAAAAAAAGAAAAGATGTTTTATATTCAAAGAAAACATGAAATTTGTACAGGGAAAAGGATGGAACGCCAGGCAAATGTTGCTCAAGAAACACACAAACCATGCAAGGATGTAAAAGAAAAAGCTGTAGTATCAGAAATTCCACATTTTGACAGAGCAAAAGGTGTATGTGCTGATTACATGCACCAGCTTCTGCTTTGAGTTGTGAAATACTTTACCAAAATAATGTTTTTTGTACGGGGCTCCTGGTATGTTGGCGACAAGATCGATCAAATCAGTGAACTCCTGTAGAATATTAAGGTGCCTGATTTTATTCATAGGATTCCAAGGTCCATGAAATTGTTAAAATATCGGAAAGCTAGTGTATTCAGATATTAGCTTTTACTTTATTCCTTACCCGCTCTTTCTAGTTTTTTAGAGTATGAGTATTTCCAACATTGGATGCTGCTTGTGGGAGCATCATTCATTCTTACAAAAAAATGTATCTTAGAGCATGACTCAAATGTAGCAGACATTATGTTGCGCTGTTTTGTTAGAGAGATTGGTCCTTTGTATGATTGGTCTTNTTATACCTACAATGTTCATAATCTTCTTCATCTTGCACTGTATGTGAAACGTTGGGGCCCTTTTTGGGTAACTTCTACTTTTCCATTTGAGGATTTTAATAGAGTTTTGGCAAGTTGCCTTCGTGGAACTAAAAATTTAGGAAAAGAGCTAATAAATAATATAAAAATATCCTAAAGAGAGAGTTCAAGTTCTCAAAAACAATGTCAAAGGTTANCTGAATAATTATTACAATTCTCAAAAAGCGACAACTTTTGGTGGCGCAGTAGTTCCACTTTTATCAGAAGAAGATAAAGCATTCCTGAATGAAACAGACTTTAATGGTGCAACGTTCCACTCCAGGCTTAGGTTAAATGGAGTAGTCTATACATTAATGTACTATGATAAGAATAAACGGAGAGCTAATTCTTTTGTGAAATTAAGTCGTAATGACTCTTTTGGTTATGGCCAAATCATTTACTTAGTGAAAAAGACTACTGGTGAAATTGACTGTTTAATAAAATCCTTTGATGTGCAAAATGATCAACTATTTTTTTATTTTACTAGTATGCACATTTTCAAGCATTTACTTCCAGATCAAGAAAAGTACTCAGGAAAAAAGTAGCTGTTATATTTCTTCATGATATTGAAACAAAATTAATTAAATGTAGAAAGTACTTGTGCTTTTAACCAAATATTTATGAGGTAAGTCTATAGTTTTGTACGGAAATGTTAAAGAGAGACTGTCTTTCTCACATTTTTTTTGTACTTGATGCCAAATTGTGAATCCTCTCCTTCTATCTAAACCAAAATAAATTATTTTTTACTTACAATTACATCATTGAGACTCATTTTCGCATGAATCCTTATTTGCATCAAATTTTGTGAATTCAAGAAAGTTGGTTTCACTATGGGCTTTCGGTAATATACCTGTGTGGCATCATATGGGAGTTAAATGGTGGTGTGCGGAGACATCCATCTAACATATATATCTAAAAATGTTATTATCTTTTGCCATATATTGCACCATACAAGAGTCCAAATGCATGTATTTTNAAACATATATGTCCCCAAAAGAAGGAAATTACTGCCATATATGGCTTACAATATAACTATTTGTTGCCATATATTGATCATATACGGGACCGAATGCATGTATGCTGTCATATATATGTCACCATGTAACTGACATATATGGTACACATATGTTGATCATACGGCACCATTCGACACGCGAATACGAGCATATATGGGCCATATATCGCACGTATATGCTGCATTTTACAAGGGATACTATTATGTTCATTATTAATTACATTTGTATCTTATAAAATCGACTCATATAAAAAAAATCTAACACTATAAAAACAAAAGATATATGT
>NW_018022944.1:8612-12629 GCF_002006095.1 Pseudomyrmex gracilis | reverse complement strand
TTTGCATTACAAATATATTACATGTAAGTTAATAATTATTATAAAAATAAATAATATTAAAAACTCCACAATTTGTTATTTTCCATCACCGGCGTCACAAAACAGCCTGTTTTTTAAAAGTATATAAGTTTTTGTATTGACTTTAAATGTTAAGTTGTTTTTACATATTAGTTAAATAATTATTAGTAGTACAACAATGGGAACCGTGGAATTGGAATTTATATAATTTTTGTGTATTTCTTACTTGGAAATGTGATTGTGAGAAAATCATACACAAGCATTTTTGGAAAATTGAATACATTTATTTTTTTATTGGTGATTATACACGCAGCTTATGTTTTATGTCAACGATAAAGTACATGAATTAGGATGATATTCGTCATAAAAACAGGAGAAACAATAATTATTCCGGCATCTAGCACACGTAATAAATGCTGTGTTTTACAGGAGCAAGGTGTTTTTAAAACGTCTACTGCAAGGCAAGCTTGGTTTACGTTCATAAATACTTTCCTGTCATTACAAAGTTTTGCCGCAAACCACGCGTAATGTAACATATCATAAAATATTGGCGCAGATAACTGATGATGCACAATTGACTGTATTTTGATACAATCTTCTCTAGACGTTATTTCTCTGTTTTTTTTTATGAGGTAGGCACAATTCTGTAATCTTTTAATTAAGTTTTTTACTTGCCGGTAGAAATACACGTCGCATGGCTGCAATAACAGAGTGCATTTTAGAGGAATTACTTTAATGCTGCACGTTGGCAAACTTTCTTTATCCTGAAAAATTTTCTCGTATAAACTCAAATTTGTTTGTCCTTCCCAAGAATCAATAAACAACAGAAATTTTTCTTCTTTTACGTATGGCTTCAAGACATTGTTTAGGAAGTCTTTGTATAACGCTGTTGTGAGTTTATTCGACTTTGACGATGTAATGACTACGTTTTTATATTTTGCCGCATAGTCATCTATTGTTTTTTGTATTTGTGGTCCAAATGAACCAGTGCTTTCTTGTAAACACACAAAAACAGATAATAGTTTCCCGAATAAATTGATAGAATATTGTGCCGTATACGAGTGCGTCACTTTATTTAGATTCTTTTGCTGAACAAAAACCACTTTTGATCCTTGCTTGGCAAGAGTTCGGTTGTAGACCGATTGATAGTGACACCCTGAAAAAATGATTCACATATAAATACCGTATTATCGCTGGAAATGTAAGCAATACTGACTAAACAGGTATTGTCAAGAAAAATTGTATTCTTTTAAATGTAATTCATATAAAAGAATATATATAATTGATGTAAAAGATATGTAATTTATATAAAAGAATACAATTCTTCTTGACAATATGTAATTCTACAGTCGTCCTTGGAAGGACAGCGCGCATCTACGCAAGTGGCGATCGATCACCGCGCCACGCGACGCGTCACCTGATTGTCTGATTAGCGTACGCAGGGGATCTAGCGGAACGCGGAAGCCGAACGCTGCGAGACTCGAGAGACACTGTTGTGCGAACCAGCAAGGAGAGCGTGGGCTGCCGGAGAACCTCCGAAAATTGTGCGTGCCAGAGTGCGAAATCGAGTATCGGTGCCGAACACCTGCTGCCTTGGGAGAGCCGAGGATATCCCGGCGTCTCAGCCCCGGAACAACGAGTGAAAGCTGATTGCGAGAAGCTGTCGACGCCAAGTGAGTGCCTCCAGGTTTTCTCACCTCCGCAACTGCGTGTCGCGAGTCCGTTTTTCCGCGTGTACCGCTCTGGCGACTCGAAATCCGTTGACCAAGGTCGCGGATTCGACGCGGAAGTAATCGCGTTGACCGTGATCGCGAGATACGGTAGCTGTCGGAGATAACAGTGCATTGCGTCGGTCGATTGTAAAGATCGCTCTCTCTCTTTCGTGGTCGCCACAGTGTTCTATGTTTTGTATCGTCTAACCGAAACCGTTGTTGATTTGTTATAATTTATTCGTTTTCGCGTTGTATTGAGTGTAAATTGTAGCGTAGTTTAAACTAATTACCGTGGACGGTTCCGCGTCGGGTCGCTATTGTTTATTTCTGCGAAGCGCATTCCGGACTTATCGTGTTTACGTCGGGGCGCTAAAAGATTGCGTCAGCGGGCGAGAAGAACGATACGAGTTCCCGTCGCGTCCCGTCGCTGGCCGATGCCGGTATAATTTTTCGGGCGTGTTCCGTTTGACCACAGTACGATTCGACACCGATCGATTCGACACCAAATTATTGGACACAAAATTATTAGACACAGATTTATTCGACACCAAATTATTCGACACCGTACGATTCGAATAATTTCGTGTCGAATCGTACGGTGTCGAATAATTTGGTGTCGAATCGATCTGTGTCGAATCGAGCGGTGTCGAATCGTACTGTGTTTAATAGAGTATCACCCTAATTTTTCCATCCAGCCGCGCGAAATATTATCGCTCCTATTAACTATCACATACTTGCGATCGNCNGTCNANNGGCCANTAANAANTCNTGGNNAAAACCGCGCTACCTCNGTTACACTAACCGTCCACGATTTCTGTTATTTTCTGTTAGTTGCGCCTTGTACGCGCGCCGCGACCGCCGCGTGCCGACGATCGGCCTCCAGTACAGTACATGACACCTGATATTGTAAATAAGCGGAACGCCGCTACACTTATAAGTTGTCGCAACTAAAATATATTTCTTGTTAATCTGTTTATCATTAAACTGAGCTGAGTTTCTTTCTTGCCCTACGCCTAAAATCGCCTCCCGAACCTCCGCCTCTCCGTTTCAGATTCTGAGNTGCCGTGAAGCATTCTTTTAGCGGAGGAAGTACCGTCACGTCCGGCTACCTTGGTGAATTTATTGTCGTGTGTTTGTGCGGCGTGATTCTCACGCCTGGCGCCCAAGTTTAGTTTATGGATTCGTTCGAGTGAGCCAAGGACGTGCCGAAGGTGTGTGTGACGCTCTCGTACACCACCCGGAACGGGAGTGACAAAATTCAAAATACAGTCGCTCACAATATATATATATATATATATATAGAGAGAGAGAGAGAGAGAGAGAGAAAGAGAGAGAAAGAAAATGAGAAAAAGAGAGAGAGAGAGACAGATAGAGAGACCAGGGATAAAATGGATTAAATCTTAATAGATCTAATTTAAATCTAACGAGATAAAAAAAGCGGAAAAATAGATCTAAGTGGACCCAAATAGATATAAAGTACATGTACATAGATATAAGTAGATTTATGTAAATGTAAATTTTTATTTATTATTAGATCTACTCAGATTTATTATATTAGATCAACTCAGATCTGCTTATATTTAACCTTTTTGCTCCGGGACTGGTCCATATATGGACCAGCAAGAAAAGCAAACGTAATAGATGTTTATAAGGTCAATTTAATGCACTAAAGTTAGGAAAAAAATTGAAAAAAATCCTGGTTACTTCTTTGACCTTCAAAATTAACTTTGAAGGGAGGGGTAGCAGGTTATTATTAACTTTTTCAGCTAAAATGCGAGGTCAATTTTAAAGGAAAAAACCCCGGAGCAAAAAGGTTAAGTAGATTTAATATAGTAAATCTGAGTAGATGTAATAATAAACAAAAGCGTATATTTACATAAATCTACTTATATCTATTTACATCTACTTTATATCTATTTGAATCTACTAAGATTTATTCCATTTTTTCACAGAGAGAGAGAGAGAGAGAGAGAGAGAGAGACAGAGAGAGAGAAAGAGAACAAAATAAGCAAGAAAGTATAGAGATATGTATATTCTTACCAATCATATCTGTTCTTTTTATTGCTGTTAACCACATTTCTGTCTGTTGCACATTCTTTAAAAATTTATGTTGCGGAAATTCTTTATTGGATGTGCACTTGGACACGCAGCATTTACAAATTATTGTCCTGAAATGCTTAGTACGACTTGAAAAATAACACAGCCACACAAAAAAAAAAAATTTCTTTGGCCTGGGGATCAGACCATGTTTATTATATGTTTTTGGGGTCGCTGAATCCGAATCCGA
>NW_018022944.1:0-7217 GCF_002006095.1 Pseudomyrmex gracilis | reverse complement strand
TCGAATCGTACGGTGTCGAATAAATCTGTGTCCAATAATTTGGTGTCGAATCGATCGGTGTCGAATCGTACTGTGGTCAAACGGAACTCGCCCCCACAATCACTAGTAACACCATAATCATTAGTAATCACCACAATAGAACAATTATAAAATTGATTAAACAATAAATTTTAGCACAATATATTGCACAATACACAATAAAAGACAAAGCAAAAATATAGCAAGACGTAACAAGGGCAATTTTACGTATACGCACGTTTTGAGTGGCAAAAAAGCGTATACGCTATTTATGTTCTATTCTTGAATACTGTTTTGTAATACTCGCAGTTGGAAACATATACGTTTTCTATTGTGCTGAAATACGCTTGGCAAAGTTGTGAAAATATATTACCTTTTCTACAAACATTGGATCAAAAGTGTACTGCGGAACGAATGTAAGTGTGAATGGTTACCTGTTATATATAATAATTTAAAAATTAATTGTATCACATTTAATTAGTTCTTTTCTAATCAATATATAGAATTTTTAAAAAATGTTTCTATGAAAATATATGTAATTTTCTTTTATTCTGACAATATTTTTTGTCTTGATGTTATTTGTAAAGATTTATGTTACATTAGGTTAAGGTAGTTTAGGTTTAGGTTAGGTTCCCGATTTCCCACTACCTTGTTGTGGTGCCCGGGCTTGGGAGCGGTGAGGTAAAAGGGCTATACTGGCGGGGACTCCTTTGAGTCCCTGGCAGGGTCATTCATGCCAGGAAGGCCCTTTACTGAGCTCCCGTATTAAGAGTGAGAATAGAGGAAGAAAAACCTTGAACAAAAACCCGGAGTTCTCCAGCTCCGTTAGCCCCCAAAGATGGGGACAACTGGAATAAGGGAGAAAACCCTGACTTCAAATCCGGGGATGTCCGCCTCGTCAGCCACGGTGCAGTCGGACTAGGGGAATAAACCCTGATTTCAAATCCGGGCGTGCGAGCTTGTTACTCCACGTGGGAAAGCCGCACTAGGGGAAAGAAAACCCCGATAAAAAACCCGGGCAGAGCGGGCTCGTCAGACTTGGTCGTCAACCGGCCTAGGGGAAGGTCACCCCGAAATCAAACCCTACCTTGTACATATCATGATGGAGCACGAGAACGAGAGTATAAACGTACCGGACCAGGCCAACCGGACGGCCAGGTTCCGGCACGCGGGGGATATCGTCCCGGTTCCCCGCGCGTCGTCATCCTGCGACGGGCTCTGTACCGCATGCCCCGCAGGGGCGGTACAGAATACTGCGTCTGCGAAAACTGGCACCAATGTGCCAGGGCGCGAGAAAGATGCGTCCCCATCTTCTGGCCCATCGCGGGGCCAGAATAGGAGGCGCATCAAAGGTCCGAGATTATTAATCTCGAACACGGTGTCGGAAGAAGAAGACCGAGGGGAAAAACACCTTTCTCCCACTCTCTCCGTGACCCAGCCTGGCCCTTCTGACGACGGGAGGATTGAGCCAACGGAGGTCTCTCTTCCAAGAGACTGCAGGTCTGATTCAGAGCTTGAGATCCCGCCGAAACAAAAACAAAAACAAAAACAAAAACAAAAACATCAGACGCGCGGACAAGAGCCCGATCTCCGTAAAAGAGATCATGAGGAGGACATCGGACATGGTGAGGAGTCAGCTCTCCACTTTCATAGAGTAGCTCTTACTCCAGTTCGTCCGTCCTCCTCTGGGGTCCGCTGGGGGGTTTGTACCTCTACGGGTTTAT
This sequence comes from Pseudomyrmex gracilis, assembly GCF_002006095.1. Taxonomy (NCBI): domain Eukaryota; kingdom Metazoa; phylum Arthropoda; class Insecta; order Hymenoptera; family Formicidae; genus Pseudomyrmex; species Pseudomyrmex gracilis. Next base: position 5,475 of record NW_018022944.1, on the reverse strand, counting down.
CCCGTAGGGATGGAAACAAGGATAGGAGGGCGAGAGCGGGAAGCAATTCCCCCGCTACGATTGCCCCTCCTAAGGAAGGAACCTCTTCCTCTTCTCCTACCGCGAAAGATGGGAAGAAAAAGAAGACAAAAAAGAAGAAAAAGGGAAGGAAGGGAGAAAGAAGGGAGAGAGGCAAGGGTTCCGCGGATGTTGCCGGCGGAGCTTCCGCTCGCGCGTCGGCCTCACCCGGGCCCTCGAACCGTCTCCTCGACCGACCTGCTCTTCTTGGTCGCAGGTGATGGGAAGGAAGGAGAAAGGGAAGGCAAAGAAATCTCCTTTAGCCGCCAAGGGAGGGATAAGGCCTGCTGCGCCGAAAACTAAACCCGGACAGCGCCCTCCCAAGGTGGGTAGACCGCCACGGTCGGCGGCAATCACGCTCACCCCCCCTCCCGGAGCAGGGGACAACGGGATCAAGATAGTCGGGGAAGTCTTTGCCTCTATCCGAAGGCGGCTGTGTCTGGCGGATTTTGGTCTCTCCAGCGTTAAGCCAAAAAGAGTCATCACCGAGGCCCTCATCGTAGAAATCCCCGGTAAGGGCAACGAGGAGAAGGCGGACAGGCTACACGCGGCAATGATCCCGTTAGCCGAAAACTCCGGGGTAAAGATCTTGAGGCCCGTCAAGACGTGCGAGTTGCGTGTCAAGGGCCTCGAAGAGTCTGTTGCCCCGGAAGAAATTAAGGCAGCCGTGGCAACCGCCGGAGGATGTCGGCCAACCGATGTACAGGTTGGCCGAGCTCGCGCGTCTCCTAGCCGGTTGCTTACGGTATGGATCCGATGTCCAATCGCCGCTGCGCGCAAGGTGATGGACACCGGATCCATTGTGGTGGGGTGGGCTAAGGCGCAGGTCGAGGTCCTAGAACGCCGCTTTTTACAGTGTTACAAGTGCCTCCGGCGCGGGCATGTTATCGCAACATGCAATTACACCGCGCCGGAAAACGATAAAAGAGGGCGGTGCTTCAGGTGTGGCGCCAAGGGCCATTTGTCGGCGGGGTGCACAGTGGCACCTAAGTGTCCGCTGTGCTTGGACCTCGGCCGGTCAGCGGCCCACTCGTGTGGCAGCAAGGCGTGCGCCCCGATCCCTCGCAAGGGCAAGCGAGGGACGGGCAAAAAGGCCGCAGAGAGAAAGGGATCAACACCTTCCCCCACCCAAAAGGAAGTCCCCGCTGTCGCCCCAATTGCGACAGCGGTGGAAGTGGCGGGGGAAGCGAACTCTTCCACCCCCTCTGCCAGTGGTAGTTCCCTGGAAAAGGTGGTCATGGAGGTGGACGCTCCACCATCCTCGTAAAAAATGGCCACTTTACTTCAGAGAAATCTTAACCACTCCGGCGGGGCTCAGGACCTTATGGTCCAGAGCCTCACGGAGATGGACGGGGCACTCGCGGTCGTGGCCGAGCTGTACAAAGTCCCCAACCACCCGTCGTGGTTGGGGGCGGAAGACGGCTCGGTCGCGACGTATTACCGTGGGGGGGGGGTATGAGTCTCCTGCTCCCTCTTTTCTGGAGAGGGGCAGGGGATTCCTCACCATAATGTGGGGGCAACTTGTGGTAGTAGCGGTATACTCCTCGCCGTCGAGACCTCTTGCTAATTTCAAGAAATTTTTGAACGAGCTGGAGCGGGCCATTCGGCCTTACCTGGCTTGTCCACTGCTTGTCTTGGGAGACTTCAACTCTTGGTCCACCACCTGGGGTTCCCTCAGAACGAATGCCAGAGGCCGGGTCTTAGAAACCTTCGCGGCGGCTTGCGGGCTCGTCTTCCTAAATCGGGGCTCGCAACTCACGTGCGTGCGGCGCGAGGGAAGGTCCGTGGTCGACTTGACCCTTGCCTCCCTACTTGCCGCCGGGCGTGTGTCCGGATGGCGAATCAAGGTAGACATGGAGACCTTGTCAGACCATCGTTATATAACGATGTCGGTCTCCGTGCTGCCTGACCGGTTCCGGGGCCGTCGCGCGACGAGGAAACCCCCACCCAGGGGATAGGTTCTTCGGAAGTTGGACCCACAGTACCTGTCCGTCGCTGCCCAAGTGGCGGCTTGGTCGGAGTTACCGGCCGAGCCGCTGGACCTCCAGGCAGAGCTTTGGTGGTTCTCCGAGACGCTTGTCGCGATATGCGACACTGCGATGCCGCGATCTCGGGGGCCGCCGAAGCGGAGGTCGGTGTATTAGTGGTCGGGTGAGATAGCTGCCCTCAGAGTAGCGTGCATTAAGTCCCAGCTTCAGTACACCTACGCCGTCCGCCGTGGTAACGGTGGCGGATTGGCGCGGGCAGCGAGAGAAGCGTACGAGGGATATCGCACGGCGAAAAGTGCCCTTCGTACCGCCATCACTCAGGCAAAGTCCAAAGCATGGTGCGAGCTCCTTGAGACTGTAGATGGCGATCCGTGGGGGCGCCCGTATAAGTTAGTCATGGGCAAGCTACGCCCATGGGCCCCCCCGGTCACCAAAAGTCTTGACCCCCAGCTTTTGGAGAGGGTTGTGTCCACGCTCTTCCCCGACGAGAGAGGCGTGTGGCCCTCTCTAGAGCCAGAGTCGGACCCGGTACAGTAGTCCGACAAGCTGGGGGTCACGAAAGAAGAGCTCCGCTGGGCCGTCCGTCGGATGACGCGAAAGAACACCGCGCCAGGTCCCGACGGCGTGCCCGGCAAAGTCCTGGGCTTTGCCTTCGGACAGGGTCCCCTGGGAGACCGCCTCAGGCAGCTACTCACCAACTGCCTGAGGAAGGGTTGGTTCCCCCCACTGTGGAAAAGGGCAAAACTGGTCCTCCTCCAGAAAGGAGGTCGGCCTGCGGACTCGCCGTCCGCATACCGGCCGATCTGCCTGCTCGACGAGGCGGGCAAGTTGTTATAGCGCGTGATCGCGGCTCGCCTCGTCGGGCACCTGTCGCGGACGGGTCCCGACCTAGCTGACTGCCAGTACGGCTTCCGTGAGGGGCGATCGACGGTGGACGCCATCAGCCGTCTCAGGTCCTTCGCGGAAAAGTCGGCCAGGCAGGGGAGGGTGGCGTTGGCGGTCTCTTTAGACATATCCAACGCCTTCAACTCCCTCCTCTGGGATAGTATAAGGCGGGCGCTGGAACATCATGGTTTCCCACCCTATATGCGTAGAATCCTCGGAGACTACTTCTGCGGCAGGAAGATAAGTTACACCAGCCGGTACGGGTCACCGCACGAAAGGGAGATGTACCGCGGGGTTCCACAGGAGTCCGTCTTGGGCTCACTGCTGTGCAACCTCGGGTACGATGCGGTGATCCGGGCCGGCCAGCTCAGAGGCGTGAATGTCTTATGCTACGCAGACGACACCCTCGTCATCGCCTCTGAGCGAGACTGGAGGAAGACCAGACTCCTGGCGGAGGCGGGCACAAACCGCGTTGTCGGCCGCATAGAAGACTTGGGTTTCAAAATGGCCGTCCACAAGACGGAGGCCATGTGGTTCCATGGCCTCCCTCGTGGACGGCCGCCGAGACTTAGTCTGAAAGTAGGTGAGGCACGGGTCGAGGTGGGTACGACCTTTAAGTACCTTGGTCTCCACCTCGATCCGAAATGGCGCTTTGATAAGCATTTTGCCCGACTAGCCCCCAAGGTGGGACGAGTCGCCAATTCCCTGTCGAGACTCTTCCCAAACCTTGGGGGACCACGCGAGAAGGTTTGCCGTCTCTTTGTTAATGTGGTCCACGCGGTTGCCCTGTACGGGTCACCATTGTGGGCAGAAGCTGCGGCGGGGGCGGGGGCGCGGAGCAAGTTTACCTTGCTCCGCCAAGCTCAACAAAAAAGTGCCCTCCGCGTAATCCGCGGCTTCCGCACCGTGGCTACGGAGACGGCGGGCGTGTTGGCGGGAGTGGCTCCTCTTGTCCTCCTAGCGCGCATGTACTCGGCGAGATACGCTTGCTGAGTCGAATTGCAGCAGGAGGGCGTAGAGGGGGATGCCCTCCGGGAGGCCCTCGCCAACTCGGAGCGCCAGGTCCGGCAACAGTTCCCCTAGAAATGGGAGAAGCTTCTGGGTGCACCCCGCGTGGTCACCCAGAAGGTTGTCAGGGTCCTCCGACCACATCTCCGCGCGTGGTTGGAAAAAGGGGTCGGACGCCTCACCTACCGGGTGACACAGGTGCTCACCAGACATGGCTGTTTCGGAGAGTACCTGTGTCGCATAAACAAGGAGTCAACGATGCAGTGCCATCACTGCGGGGCGGCCAACGACTCGGCGGACCACACCGTGGCGGAGTGCCCGGGGTGGTCAAGTGAGCGTCGAGCGTTGGTTGCCAAGATAGGAGGTGACTTCCTGGAAGCCTTGCTCAAAGCGTTGGCCTCTGGGGACAAAGACATGTGGAGTGCGGTGGTCTCTTTCTGCTCCTCGGTCATGGAGCAGAAGAAAACCGCAAAAAGGGAGAGGGAGAGAGCCCCTTTCCCTGATGCGGGGCCCCGAGGACGGGTACGCGTGGGATGCAGGGCCCCCCCTCCCGTGCCTGCCCTCGGGGTCCAAGAGCCCCATCCTAATGTTAAGCCCCTCCCCGCTGACTCACATAGTCAGGCAGGGAGGGAAGCTAAGGCGGCGGACGTTGAGGGAGCCGACTCCCTCGTCAATCCGCCGCCCCGGCGGGGCAATACTCGAAGCAAGTAAGAGAGGCGGCAGTCTCTCCGGATAAATTCGTCACCCGGGGAGGGCCATCACTGCCGCGCGAGGGCCAGGACGGGTAGGGGTGAGGGCCTCAACCCGTCATTGCACGCGGCCCTCAGAGAAGGAGCGGTGTGGCGGTGTGTGTCCCGCTGCACCGCTGAGCCAGAGGTGTTGCGAAGAGAACTGCAAGTTAGTTCTCCCCGACAAGACAAGACAAAGTTCGGCTCGGGGGAGGGCAACAGATTTGTCCTTAAACAGGGGTACCGGGCCTTCCCTACACGAGCAATAAGACACACCATGGGGGTTTTAGTGGGTATACCTCCTCAGTCTCTTTGGCTGAGGAGGGGAGTCCCACATAACTCTGGCCTTAGTTCCCCCAAGGGCCGGGGTATCCGTAATGAATTTTTCCCATGTAAAAAAAAAGGTTTAGGTTAGGTTAGGTTAGAAAGTCGTAAAGAAGCTATTTGTAAATAATATAATTTTCTATAATTATAAAGAAATCTTTTTTATAAAAGTAAATGTGTTGGATGTCGAGGAGGGTCGGGTGATTAAGAAGAAGTTCTTTGCTCGAACTTATTACGATGTCCTTTATTGCTCCTGTTCCTTACAACTTTCTTTACACGGCTACGTCTCACTGCGGTAAACTCTCCGGCTTGCGGAGCCACACAGTGAGCTAGCAGTCCCAACTCAGCTTCTCCTCTGCTTCATCCACGCGATCGATTTATAGTAATCGATCGCGCTGATTCAGCAGGCCCACCGGTCCTAGCAACGGCCGTGCTAGTTACCGGTGCCGGTGTCGACACATGCTGCGCTTGCACTTCACACAACG
>NW_018022943.1:33143-34884 GCF_002006095.1 Pseudomyrmex gracilis | reverse complement strand
CTGCGGTGTCCACCTTCCACCCTTTGAGGGCTGCCCCGGTACTGCCTTATGGGCATGACCCAGAGGCAGCCCGGTAGGTATGGGCTTGCGCCCCTACATCTTGTTAGGGGAGAGAGTTAAACTTCCCCCCTCCGCGACAAAGCGAGGGGACACAGTCCCGCTTCGCCGCCTTTGGACCAAAGTCCTAGGTCAAACACCCCCTAGAGGGTGGACCCATCCTCTTAAATTGGCCATAGCTCAATGCTATGGTCCTCCCCCCCGTACGCCCCTGGGCTGCCCTTACCAAGCTCTTACTTGAGCTTGGGGGAAGCAGGCCCAGGGCGGGCCTTCTTCTTGACCCCCTCCGATCCGAGCAGGGCTGCAAGCGCCCTGCTCGGATCCATCTTCAGCCCCGTAGCGGATGCTGAAGATGTAGATGTTGGGACTGGGGGGGTCACCCCTCTCTCCCTTGTAGGCAGGGGAGATAGGGTGTCCTCCTTGGCACCGGGGGGACAAGTCCCCTCGGAACCAAAGGGAGGAGCACCCTCTTCCGTGCTCGCGGTTGATGGTAAAGTCGGGGGGGGGCGGGAGTCCCACAAGGGAGATCCGCGCCCGCACTCGCCGACTCGTAGTCCATCGGCTCGGAGACCCCCGGCTGCGGAGAAGACCTCCCCGCAGCTGGTGGGGAATCTCCGCCCGATAGACTATTCCTCCTCTTGCGTTTCCCTGCCACCCCCGCTGCCAGCTCAGCTGAAGCTGCAAACGTGGTGGCTACGCCACCAGTCGCAGCAGCAGGAGGGTGGCAGTTGGGGCCTCCCAGCACATGCCGGGAGGGTCGCCTCAGATCGCCGCACAGTGGGCACTTTGGCTCCGGAGCCTTACACTGCCGGAGCAGGTGCCCACTAAGGCCGCAGTGGTAGCAACGGCCGCTGCGGTCCGCCTCGCTTGAGAGTCAGTAGTGCCCCGTGTGCCCCGGTCGTAAACACCGGAAGCACCGCAAGGGGCGAGCCTTAAGCGCTTTAACGCGCGCAAGCACCCACCCCACCTTTACAGTGCGGGCTGTTGCCAATTTCTTGGCAACAGCCACGGGGCACTGCACCCAGATCCCTCGTAGGCCAGAAGGCAGAGTCCGGGCTTTGCCCAAGCGGATCTCCGCCTCTCGGCAACCTCCGGCCAAAGCCAGAGCTGATTTCAATTCCTCCGGAGATACGGAGTCGTCGAAGCCCGATACGCGCAAGTCACCCTTGCGCGCCGGGCGGCGAACGACGACTCCCGTATCCCGGAAGACTTCTTTCATTCTGGCCGAGAGAGCATCGGCTTTCTCGGCCATAGAGTCACCGGTGACCTCAATCATGAGGTCACCGGTCATAGTTCGCCGAGGTTGCACGTGGGCGATACCTACTGAAGACAGTGGAATCGCCTCACGGCATCGGCGCACCGCCTCCGCAACACTCAAGGCTCCGGGGTGTGCCGTATCAATCGACAGCGTAATCGCTGCCGATTTAGGTACCCGGAGCCTGATCCTCTTCTGTTTTCCGCCTCCAGCGGGTTGTGCTATCGCGCTTGCCTCTGGGGCGGGTGCTCCTCCCTTGAGTAAACGACCGGGGGCGGCAGAAGCCGCTGATCTGGCCGCCCGTCGAGCCTTACGGCCCACCACTACACTCTAGAGATTATTATAACTAATCTATNAGAAATTTAACTGAAACCAAATTAGAGGTAATTTATTGTTAATAAATTAATTGAATTATTTATTCCTGTTAAT
>NW_018022943.1:31048-32247 GCF_002006095.1 Pseudomyrmex gracilis | reverse complement strand
ACGGAGTCGAGCGAGTTTGCTTATGTTCGTCGACAGGTCAACGGCGTACGCCGATCTTACTCTGTCGAGCGAACACTCACTCGTTGGTCTCTTTTCTAGTCTGGAGAATTAACTCCACGGACTAAGGACGAGACCGTGCGATCAATTGAGGANGTGGAATGATGAGAGGTCGATTTAATTAAATGGAGAAATTATGATTGTTATCAATTTATTCATTTGATGGGGTTGAGATTACAATTTTGAAATGTGTATTCGTATAGATGAATGTAATATCGCGAATTTTACATTTGAAACGGAGGGTCATCGCTCGGAGGCTAGAGAGGGGGAATATATATATATATGCATATGTATGTGNGACGCGATGTGTGTGTGAGGGGCCTCCGGCGGGGTTTTACAAGTGTAATTGTGTCGGCATGTTTAAGACGGCGGTTCGTGGCATGGAAGCTATTCGAGGTCAATCTCTATTATTTATTGGATTTTCGCGGAGCTTGGAGGGAACATGGTGTAAAAATGGTGGACGGGAACTAATCGGATGTCATCTATGTAGGGAAATTTCACGGGAACTAGTTTTCTGGCGGGAGTGGTGGTTATTACCCGGAAGATTTCAGAAGCATCTGTAGTCAGAGGATCAAGGACGAAGGGGATTCTTTCTGGATTCGCTTTTTTATAGGTTGAGGCTAATCGGATAAAATGTTGAAATCTAGGATCGAGGGGAGGGGTGGTCTTGACTCTTTAAGCGAGGCCGGTGCGGCACTTTGGTCGGCTCTGAATTGCAGGTCGGCGGTGTCGATGTCCTATGCACTCACTGGCACTCACTTTTTCACTCGCTGTGGCACTTGCTTATTTTGCTCACTNAAGTCGGCTCTTTTCAAACACGCGGCGTGGTTCTTTCTGAGTTCTCGATTCCGAGAGCCCTGGCTTATATACTTTTTTAGTAAGCGAGGACTCTTCCAATCGGGAACTCAGTTGAGCTTTGCTGGTTCCTATTTGTTAATTATCGGTCGGGCGACTTGCGAGATCGCCAATCGGCGACGATCTCTCGCTTCGGTCGCCTCGTCCGATTTTCGGGGAAGGAAAAAGGGAGAGTGTTGTCTTTGCGATCACGCCGCATAGGCCCCTTATTTGTTTATAATAAAAATGCCGGAGTTTCTATTTGCGCCGGTCGCTCTAATTTTTATGACCGGCGTTTTCATGACCCG
>NW_018022943.1:29225-30373 GCF_002006095.1 Pseudomyrmex gracilis | reverse complement strand
AAAAAAAAAAAAGGGGTTCGCTATGCGTTGGCGCGTCGCGTCGCATGAAAAAGGGGACCGTGGAGTCTCCAGGACGTAACACTATGTATTCTAGCGTTTAGGTGGAGAACCTATAGGAATACCTTCTCCTCCTAGGAGGAGAAGGTATTCCTATTACATAGGAAGATGTGCAATGTTGACAAGACATGCGATAAACGACATTTTTTTGTTTGTTGTATAAAACAGAATCTTNATGTGTTTTGACGAATTTTGACAGCTGGTTCAAATTGCGATATGTGGGAATAATAGTTTTGTTAGTGATCTTTATATGATTGAACTTATTGTTATAATTATGAATGTATGGTAGGACAAAAAAGAATTTTTCAGTATTCGTCCTCTTCCGGTTCAGAAATGTTAATATGCTTATTTAGTTTGTTTATAAACAATGCTCTCAATCTTCTATTAATATTATAAAAAATTACTGTATAGAATAGTTGTTGTTTAATAAAATGTTAATAATATGTTGTAAATTTTTTTTGTGAAATTGTGGATCTGATAAGAGTTTGGCTCTGTCTACAATTGAGAATATAGTACCAATTTTTTGACTAATAAAATTTTGTGAATGATAATTCAAATATCGACAAGAATAAGTCGATTTACGATACCAATCGCAAATCAGCTTATTGTTGTCATTATAATTAAAATGTCAAGAAAATTGATAGAATTGTAAATATGCATAAGAAAGAGGCAAGCGGACCAAAGAACAACTAAAGATGTTATTTAAAAAAGAGAAATAAGTAGAAGAAAATTGTAAAGTACAACTAAAAAAACAGTGCGTTTTTGTTAAACAATGTAAAGTACACCTACAATTAAGTATAATAATATGATTGTTATAACAATTGTAACTTGTATTTAAGTAGAAATCTATCTATTTTTTATATACAATGGTCTAAATCACTTACGGTGGTGGAGATAGATATATATTAATGTTATAATTTTTTATATTTTAATTTTGTTTTAAAGTATGATGTTCTTTGTTTTATTACTTATAATAATCGTAAATTTACTAACTGTAGCAAATCATACATGAATGTTTTATTTGCTCTATGATTCATTACGTAATGTGATTTTTAAAACTATGCGGTCTTCATCTTCTTTAGAACAATAGT
>NW_018022943.1:26893-29045 GCF_002006095.1 Pseudomyrmex gracilis | reverse complement strand
CAACAGCTAAGTGTCAACATAAGCGTGCGTAACTGTACAATAATTTGTAAACTTGGTAGTAATAAACTACGCCAGTTTTTTATAAAAGAATATTATTCATCACCAAGTCCTTTATCTTCCCGAATCTCAACAAATGTGATGTTTAAAACTATGCGGTCTTCATCTTCTTTAGAACAATAGTATTTTATATTCCAGATTTAATGCACATAAGTGTTATATAACCGTACACATAAATAAATAAAGCTACAAGAAAATAAATAAATAAATAAATAAATCAATAAACTAATTTGTTCTCTGTACGATTTTACTGCTAAACAGCAGCAATTACATCTTGTAGATTATATTTTCCAAGCTCACTATCTTAATACATATTACTACTCTATTTTTACGATGACTAGTCAATTTTTTAAATATTTTGTATTATTAATACATTAGTTTTCCTATTCAAAGTAATTAAAAAAGGCCGATACAGGCAGTATATACAAGATGAAGGTGTATAAAAAGAATTCTTTATTCAATAGACCAAACGTTTNGATCCAAATTTGGACCTTCCTCAGTGTAAATTATTACATTAAATTAATAACAAANTAAAATTTCACAACATCACCACAAGATATCAAATGATGTAAATTGTAAGAAATACAAAACTGTGTACTGAATGTACACAGTTAGTTGGTCTATTGAATAAAGAATTCTTTTTATACACCTTCATCTTGTATATACTGCCTGTATCGGCTTTTCTTAATTACTTTGAACCTGTCACGGGCGATTGATTGAAGTTTTCCTATTATTACTATTGTATATATATTTACAGAATTATTATATACATTTTTACAAACACTTATTATAACAATATTTTAAACTTATTTAAACAACACTATAAAATTGTGCTTTTTATTGTAAAATGATACTAAAACTTTATCGGACTATTGCGAGCTGTGCAAATAATAATTCCTCTTTTCACATATTAAAACGACATTTTACGTACTATACATTTGAGGTAAAAATCAACGTCTATTATATATGCTCACTTAGTTCAAATAAATCAACTACTTACACATGTACACATCAACAACAGTGTTTATGCTCTAACTGCCTTATCCACACTATTTTTAAAAATCAAGAGGCACGGTAGTGCCTCGCGCCAAGTTCACGCGCAACAAAGTGGCGAATCGAACTGCGCGAGCACACCGTGCCAGAGATGCCAGTTCGTGGACTCAGTAAGCACGCAGCAGCAAGTCAAGGGAATACGGACTCAGGCNAACAGCCGTATACATGTGCGCTCGGCGCTTTGGTTAACGTCGAGCAGTAGAAGGAGATGGACACACATAATCGCTCTCTTTTTTTTTTGACAGCTATAGCTATAGCTAATACTGCCAGCCGCGAGAAGCGTGCCTGTTTCTTGGCTCGTATGTTTCTTCTCTCTTTCTCTCTCATACTTACATAGGCTGCGTTCCGATCTTTACTGCCAGTACTAGAAATCTATAGCACATGTGACCAGGGACTTATACCGATATGCAAAATACCGGTCTTTTACCGATATTTTTGGGTAATACTATGAAAACCCTTATGCAAATCAAAATGCAGAAATACCGGTATACGATAATACCGGTATACTTACCCATATTAACCTATATTTACCGATAATTTTTTCGTGATTTTTTAAAAGTAATACCTTAAAACTATAAGTGTTGTCATTATGTTGATAACACTTTTTAATAATACAATGTTTATAAAAAATTGCCGCACAAAAACTTAATATTATTTAAATTATTTTATTTTTTTTTATATAATTAAGAACAGTAACAATAATTACTATAATTAAGAACAGTAACAAAATATACATAGACATATTTATCAATATCCATATTTGTTAAAAATTTCCATTTTTATTAGTTCTGAGAATTAAAATATCGTCAAGAATATTATCGGATAAATTATAACCTAAGCATGATAATATATATTTCAATGATAAGAACAGTCTCTCAACAACAAACTTGTGTAGGTGAGACTGCTAAAGCTATTTTAGACAAAGAATATAATGCAGGAATATTACTTTTTTGTTTCTGCTAAAATTCCAAAATATTTTGTTTAGAATCTAAACGAGGATATTTTGAAAAACTTTGCAACATATTCAAAATATTTATTGAAG
>NW_018022943.1:19316-21418 GCF_002006095.1 Pseudomyrmex gracilis | reverse complement strand
GCACATTGAGGAATACGCATACCTGCCAAAAAACAATCACTTTCAAACAGACGTTTTTCTCGTATTTTTATATGTTCAATTAATTTGTTTCTACATATTGTTTTTAATTTCGTAGTTTCTAGCATACAATTGTGACCACGTGCAATAAAAATCTCCGATAAGAAGTTGTTCTTCTTGCAACTTCTTGGTTGCAATAAGAGCTGGCGGTAACGAACGCACAATGTTTTTAATTTTGGCCCATTTTTTAGGAAATAAATATTGATTCTTATCGTTACCATCACAACATTCTTTTAATTCTAAAAGACGCTTGAGCATATCTAGTGTTGAGTGCCACCGCGTTGGACAATCCAGGATCGGTTTTTTTTTATTCATTGCTTTCNGTAAGCTTTTAACAACCGGCGACCGTAATTTTTTGCAAACGTTTCTTGCTTCAGATATAATTGCCGAAAGTGTACTATCCCTTAATGTGTCCGATACTGCTAATTGCAGTGTACGAACTGCACACCACACTGATCTGACCTGATATCTTACTTCTTCTATATTTTCCTTATTTTCTTTATTGTCCAAAATGAGTTCTTCATTTGACAATGAAAGTTCTAGCTCTTCAATATAATTTTCCNCATTATATTCTAATTCTTCTTGATCCTCATCAAAAAGTACCCAAATTAACCTAGCACCCCCACCATGAAAAAACGAGGTTTCATTCACCGAAAAATTTAGTGGTATTTAATTGCAATTATTTGCCGTCAAAACAAATTTTTTTGCTTTTTACTATTTGCTACAATTTATACTTAAAGGTGGGGGTGCTGAATAAATGCTAAGCTACAACCCACCACACAACAACGTCACAAACAAACCTAAAAAAAAAATATACACAAATCATACTTATTTGCTCGTTTTTTGCTCTACGATAGCAACACAATATTTATAAAACTTCTATTATTTAAAAATTGCCACTACTGTACTATGCAAAATTTTATACAATACCATGAATTGCTCAATCAATTTCTTCATCAAAATACTTCTAAATTTATTTACTTTCTAGAAGTCTACCTACAAATTTGTTGCTCATTGTTTCTTGCAAAACAGAGAGAACGTGCTTTATTAAGCACGAAACCAAAGTACATTAACACCATTCCTTGCTCGATTCTATTTGTTATCAAACTACTTCTAGATTTATTNGCTTTATAGATGTCCCGCTAGAAACTTGTTACTCAACGTTTCTTGCAGAACAGAGGGGAGNTGCTTCAGTAAACACAACAGTAAAGTACATTAACACCGTTAATTGCTTGATCCTATTTGTTACAGAACTACTTCTAGATTTATTTGCTTTATAGATGTCNCGCTAGGAATTTGTTGCTCANAGGTTNTTGCAGAACAGAGANGGGGTGCTTCATTAAGCACAAGAACAAAGTACATTAACATTATTANTTCNTTGATCATATTTGTTAGAGAACTGCTANAGTTAGTTAGTCTNTAGATGTTTAGCTACGANTTTGTTNCTCATTGTTTCTTGCAAAACAGAGAGAGGGTACTTTATTACGCACAAAAACAAAGTACATTAACACCATTCCTTGCTCGATCNTATTTGTTATCAAACTACTTCTAGATTTATTTGCATTATAGATGTCCCGCTAGGAATATNTTGCTNAACGTTTCTTGCAGAACAGAGANGGAATGCTTCATTAAGCACAAGAACAAAGTACATTACNATTATTAGTTCCTCGATCATATTTGTTAGAGAACTGCTAAAGTTAGTTGGTCTATAGATGTTTAGCTACGAATTTTTGCTTATTGTTTTTAGCAAAACAGAATAGAGGTGCTCCATTACACATAAGAGTAAAATATATAAAATGGAAAAAGAATATAATTAAGTAGTCAATGTTTGCCGTAAAATGATATCTAACACTATATATTTTTTGTGTTGCTTTCTTTTTATGTTTCTTTTTTTTTGGTCTGTCTCGCTGTTTTTCTTTCTCTCTCTCTCTCTTTTTCTCTCTTGTTTTCTTTCTGTTTTTCCCAGTAAAAAGTAGTGACCATAAATAAACATCAGTGGAAATAAATGAACAAAAAAATTAGCTTAATCATTTTATATCGTTGTG
>NW_018022943.1:12943-15681 GCF_002006095.1 Pseudomyrmex gracilis | reverse complement strand
GTTGCAATTATTTGCCGTCAAAACAAATTTTTTTGCTTTTCACTATTTGCTACAATTTATACTTAAAGGTGGGGGTGCTGAATAAATGCTAAGCTACAACCCACCACACAACAACGTCACAAACAAACCTAAAAAAAAAATATACACACATCATACTTATTTGCTCGTTTTATGCTCTACGATAGCAACACAATATTTATAAAACTCCTATTATTTAAAAATTGCCACTACTGTACTATGCAAAAATCTATACAATACCATAAATTGCTCAATCAATTTCTTCATCAAAATACTTCTAAATTTATTTACTTTATAGAAGTCTACCTACAAATTGGTTGCTCATTGTTTCTTGCAAAACAGAGAGAACGTGCTTTATTAAGCACGAAAACAAAGTACATTAACACCATTCCTTGCTCGATTCTATTTGTTATCAAACTACTTCTAGATTTATTTGCTTTATAGATGTCCCGCTAGAAACTTGTTACTCAACGTTTCTTGCAGAACAGAGGGGAGATGCTTCAGTAAACACAACAGTAAAGTACATTAACACCGTTAATTGCTTGATCCTATTTGTTACAGAACTACTTCTAGATTTATTTGCTTTATAGATGTCTCGCTAGGAATTTGTTGCTCACAGGTTCTTGCAGAACAGAGAAGGGGTGCTTCATTAAGCACAAGAACAAAGTACATTAACATTATTACTTCTTTGATCATATTTGTTAGAGAACTGCTAGAGTTAGTTAGTCTCTAGATGTTTAGCTACGACTTTGTTGCTCATTGTTTCTTGCAAAACAGAGAGAGGGTACTTTATTACGCACAAAAACAAAGTACATTAACACCATTCCTTGCTCGATCTTATTTGTTATCAAACTACTTCTAGATTTATTTGCATTATAGATGTCCCGCTAGGAATATGTTGCTTAACGTTTCTTGCAGAACAGAGAGGGAATGCTTCATTAAGCACAAGAACAAAGTACATTACCATTATTAGTTCCTCGATCATATTTGTTAGAGAACTGCTAAAGTTAGTTGGTCTATAGATGTTTAGCTACGAATTTTTTGCTTATTGTTTCTAGCAAAACAGAATAAAGGTGCTCCATTATACATAAGAGTAAAATATATAAGATGGAAGAAGAATATAATTAAGTAGTCAATGTTTGCCGTAAAATGATATCTAACACTATATATTTTTTGTGTTGCTTTTTTTTTATGTCTCCTTTTTTTTGGTCTGTCTCGCTCTTTTTCTTTCTCTCTCTCTCTCTCTCTCTTTTTCTCTCTTGTTTTCTTTTTGTTTTTCCCAGTAGAAAGTAGTGACCATAAATATACATCAGTGGAAATAAATGAACAAAAAAATTAGCTTAAACATTTTATATCGTTGTGTATAATTTGATAATGAGCAAATGTGTTTAGTTTTGCTTAGTACCAAGAGCTTGTGATAGACTTAATTAATTTTAGTATGAATGAGAATGTTATTATGATACGTGAAATATTGTAGATATATATAATAAAAAGATGGAATTTACTTATAGGAAAAAATGTTTTACGGCATGTCATGTTTCACGGTATGTAGAATTCGGCAGATTTATAATAGTGCAACGGCAGGATCGTAAGATCAGCATTTGTATTAGCAGTAATTGTAGTGAAGTGCTGACATAATCCTTAACTGCAGGATGCATCAGTAGCAGACGATTATGAATGAGTAATTGTGCATCATTTGTTGTGTATAAAGTAGAAAGTAAGTAAAAAGTATTATAAAATGTAATTATTTTAGATCCTTGTATAGAAGTCGCGAATTATTGTATATTTAATATTTATGCACATAAATATATATTTGTGTTACGTGAGACTATTACAAAAAGCAAACGATTGAAGACAAACAGACAATTAGTACAATAGTTGGGTTACGTCCTGAGCCTATGGTTACGGTCGGGCATTAGTGGTAGTACGCAACAGACGCACTGACACATTCAAGCGAACGTGAAGTTTATCCCGGCACACTGACACAAAGAAGGAAGTCAGGAATGCGCGGTTTGAGCGAGACAGGTCGGCAACGCAGACAGGACAACGGAATTACCCGATTTTCTCTGTCTAACATATTCTTACTCGTCGGTTCCTTTTTAGGTCTAAGACGCAAGTCTCAATTACCAAGAACGGAACCACGCGATTTAACGAGGAATGAACGGGTTGTTAATTAAGTGTGGTTTACTAGTAATAGTTTGTTAGTTAGACGAAGTCCATTAGAGTTAAATTAATTAAAACCGGATTGTGTTATAAAAATATTAACATAATCGTTTATTCAAATAGATTGTTAGAACAATAATAATAACTGAAGGAAAACATAAGTAGTGTTACGTCCTGGAGACTTCACGGTCCCCTTTTTCCTCAGACGCGACGCGCTAGCACATAGCGAACCCTTTTTTTGTAAATAATAAAAAACAATAAATGACTTGAACGGGTCTCCTATCGTTTGGAAACTTACACTCCAGACGATAGGAGAGCAAACGGAAATTATATCGGCGCCCGAAAAGATAAATCGCGCCTGGCAATAACTCGAAAATTTAGGATAATGTGCAAGAAAAATTTATTATGTAAACACTTCGAGCAGCTTCCCAAACAAACCCAAGTATCTTCGGGTCATGAAAAACACCGCTTATAAAAATTAGAGCGGCCAGCGCAAGTAGATACTTCGGCGCCATGAGCATTTTTTTATAAGCAAATAGCAAAGGGTCTACGTGGCG
>NW_018022943.1:6383-8570 GCF_002006095.1 Pseudomyrmex gracilis | reverse complement strand
CCCGCTAGAAACTTGTTACTCAACGTTTCTTGCAGAACAGAGGGGAGGTGCTTCAGTAAACACAACAGTAAAGTACATTAACACCGTTAATTGCTTGATCCTATTTGTTACAGAACTACTTCTAGATTTATTTGCTTTATAGATGTCCCGCTAGGAATTTGTTGCTCAAAGGTTTTTGCAGAACAGAGAGGGGGTGCTTCATTAAGCACAAGAACAAAGTACATTAACATTATTAATTCCTTGATCATATTTGTTAGAGAACTGCTAAAGTTAGTTAGTCTATAGATGTTTAGCTACGAATTTGTTACTCATTGTTTCTTGCAAAACAGAGAGAGGGTACTTTATTACGCACAAAAACAAAGTACATTAACACCATTCCTTGCTCGATCCTATTTGTTATCAAACTACTTCTAGATTTATTTGCATTATAGATGTCCCGCTAGGAATATGTTGCTTAACGTTTCTTGCAGAACAGAGAAGGAATGCTTCATTAAGCACAAGAACAAAGTACATTACNATTATTAGTTCCTCGATCATATTTGTTAGAGAACTGCTAAAGTTAGTTGGTCTATAGATGTTTAGCTACGAATTTTTGCTTATTGTTTTTAGCAAAACAGAATAGAGGTGCTCCATTACACATAAGAGTAAAATATATAAAATGGAAAAAGAATATAATTAAGTAGTCAATGTTTGCCGTAAAATGATATCTAACACTATATATTTTTTGTGTTGCTTTCTTTTTATGTTTCTTTTTTTTTGGTCTGTCTCGCTGTTTTTCTTTCTCTCTCTCTCTCTTTTTCTCTCTTGTTTTCTTTCTGTTTTTCCCAGTAAAAAGTAGTGACCATAAATAAACATCAGTGGAAATAAATGAACAAAAAAATTAGCTTAATCATTTTATATCGTTGTGTATAATTTGATAATAAGCAAATGTGTTTAGTTTTGCTTAGTACCAAGAGCTTGTGATAGACTTAATTAATTTTAGTATGAATGAGAATGTTATTATGATACGTGAAATATTGTAGATATATATAATAAAAAGATGGAATTTATTTAGAGGAAAAAATGTTTTACGGCATGTCATGTTTCACGGTATGTAGAATTCGGCAGATTTATAATAGTGCGACGGCAGGATCGTAAGATCAGCATTTGTATTAACAGTAATTGTAGTGAAGTGCTGACNTAATCCCTAACTGCAGGATGCATCAGTAGCAGACAATTATGAATGAATAATTGTGCATCATTTTTTGTGTATAAAGTAGAAAGTAAGTAAAAAGTATTACAAAATGTAATTATTTTAAATCCTTGTATAGAAGTCGCGAATTATTGTATATTTAATATTTATNCACATAAATATATATTTGTGTTACGTGAGACTATTACAAAAAGCAAACAATTAAAGACAAACAGACAATTAGTACAATAGTTGGGTTACGTCCTGAGCCTATGGTTACGGTCGGGCATTAGTGGTAGTACGCAACAGACACACTGACACATTCAAGCGAACGTGAAGTTTATCCCGGCACACTGACACAAAGAAGGAAGTCAGGAATGCGCGGTTTGAGCGAGGCAGTTCGGCAACGCAGACAGGACAACGGAATTACCCGATTTTCTCTGTCTAACATATTCTTACTCGTCGGTTCCTTTTTAGGTCTAAGACGCAAGTCTCAATTACCAAGAACGGAACCACGCGATTTAACGAGGAATGAACGGGTTGTTAATTAAGTGTNGTTTACTAGTAATAGTTTGTTAGTTAGACGAGGTCCATTAAAGTTAAATTAATTAAAACCGGATTGTGTTATAAAAATATTAACATAATCGTTTATTCAAATAGATTGTTAAAACAATAATAATAACTGAAGGAAAACATAAGTAGTGTTACGTCCTGGAGACTTCACGGTCCCCTTTTTCCTCAGACGCGACGCGCCAGCACATAGCAAACCNTTTTTTTGTAAATAATAAAAAACAATAAATAACTTGAACGGGTCTCCTATCGTTTGGAAACTTACACTCCAGACGATAGGAGAGCAAACGGAAATTATATCGGCGCCCAAAAAGATAAATTGCGCCTGGCAATAACTCAAAAATTTAGGATAATGTGCAAGAAAAATTTATTATGTAAACACTTCGAGCAACTTCCCAAACAAACCCAAGTATCTTCGGGTCATGAAAAACACCGCTTATAAAAAT
>NW_018022943.1:0-5563 GCF_002006095.1 Pseudomyrmex gracilis | reverse complement strand
CTACGTGGCGTGATCGAAAAAAACAACACTCTCCCTTTTCCCTTCTCCAAAAATCGGACAAGCCGACCAAGGCGAGAGATCGTCGCCTATTGGTGATCACACAAAGTTTACCCGACGACTAATTCACAAATGGAAACCAGCAAGGCCCAATTGAGTTTTCCAATTGGAAGAAACTCGGTGAGCACTTGCTGACTCAAAAGATTATATAAGACGGGACTCTCGGAGCTAAAGTCAAAAAAACCTACTGATTTTGCTGGAAGTGCCGCAGCAAATTTGCGAGTAAGTATAAAAAGTTGCAAGTGCAAGTGCGAGTAGTGCGCCGAGTATCCGCCAAACACCAAAGCCGCGCCAGGTTCCGAGCTACCTACCAAGCCGTACGGGCCGAAAAAAAGAAGGAAGTCGCAGCCAGAGATCAACTAAGTAGTAAGTGTTTTAAGGAACCAATTGTTCCTTGAGGTTCCACAAATTAGAGATATAAATTGAGAAAAGAAAAAAACCCGCAGCTGCTCTTTGGAGAGCTCAGGGAAACGTAATCGCGAAATAAAAACAATTACTCACTCATTCATAAAAAAACGATTACTGAACTAAGACACCCATTCACCTTCTCCCTTATTCAGAGAAGATATCTGCGATCCCAAATTGCTCTGAATGACTCCCGATAAACATCCGCGGTTTTGAATCGCTCAGGATAAGCTCCGACTCTCCATTTTAATTTTGTATTCTCAGCACACGAGAAACTCGCCGTAAACAATTTTCTTTTTTCCTCTCCTTGCACCTTGAAAGCTCAACTGCGGGTTACTCAACCAAATAAGACTCTTGCAGCTTATTAATTAAAATAATTTATTTAAGTAGAACCTCACAAATACATTTCTTGGGCGACAATAAAAGCTCGACAAAATTGGCGGAACCAAGCTTTGCGCCGAGCCGCCGCTCTTGCCTTGGGCAAAGCTAAGCCGGACAGACCCAACTGCCCGACGCCTACCATCCCCGCAAAACGTTCCAACGTTGCCCATGCGGATAACAGCGACAACAACAGCCACAATAACTTCAATAACAACTTTTGCAATACGCACACGAATCTATTGTACGCGCACTCACGTTCACCGACGCATCCGCAACACACACACACACTAACATACATTCCCACAATCACGCACACGTAGAAGCACACACAGACACACATACACACGACGATTTGNGGTACAAAGCTCCCTCCTACTCACCGGTAACCCCGATCCTTCCGCAANCGCTCAATCCTCCCCTGCTTCTCCCGCAAACAATCCACTGCCTTTACCTTCTCGCTCTCTCTCTCCAACGCACCCCGAGCCTTCTTTTTCCACAAAAAATTCCGCGGATCTGCAATCCGCGCCGACTCTTTAACCTCCTCCTCGCTCTTCTTCCCCTCAACCTTCTACATCCGGACAAGAATTCGCGGACGATGAATCCTCCGATTCCTCACGATCAACCACCCCACCGCTTGATCCTAAATTCCAACATTTCCTCCGACTAGCCTCCACTTACAGAAAAGCAGATCCTAAAAAAATTCCCTTTATAATCGATCCTTTAACAATAGATCCTTCCGACCTCTTCCACTTGATATCCACCACCCCATCCAGAAAACTCTTCTCTCTCAAATTTCCTTATCTAGATGACATCCGCTTAGTCCCCGTCCACCATTTTTACTCTATATTTCGCCCTAATTCCGCTTAAATCCATGAGATTATAGAAATAGATCTAAAATGATTTTGATCGTCATACTACAAATCGACGTCTTACACATGCACCCGACACACTTACATTTGTAGAATCCCGCCGGAGGTCCCTCACACACACTCTCGCGACACGCATACATACATATATATATATATATATATTCTCTCTCTTGCCTCCAAGCAATGATCCTCCGCTTTATTGTAAAATTNGCGATATCACATCCATCCACACGACAACACACCTAATAATTGCAACAGTAAACACCCTTAAATGAATAATACTAATAATTTAAATAATAATTTTTTCCTTTTAATTAAGACGATCTCTCATCATCCACATCCTCAATTGATTGCACGGTCTCGTCCTTAGTCCGTAGAGTTAAATCTCTAGACTTAAAAAGAGACTGACGAGCGGGGCCTCATAAGATAGAGTAAGATCGACATACGCCGTTGACCTATCCATGAGAGCACACAAACTCGCTCNACTCTGCCGCAGCGGGATCGCCAACCTGCTGTGCGGAGATAGAGAAACGATAGCTCTCTGTTACTCCACCATAGCCCGACCGTAACCGTGGGCCAGGACGTAACAGTAGACTCCTCATGAATTTGCTTTAAATTGGTACGTACAGTTCAGGTGCGACGGTTTGTGTTTTATATCGATTATTATTAAAAAGATCTCCGCGTATTGGTACAAGCGGCGGAATGGTTTGTTGTAGTGACATCGAGATTATTGAGCTAGATTGAAGTTAAGAGAATCTTAAGTCCGGAGTGTTTTTACGAGAACACATTTCTTGTCAAAATACACTGATACTAGTTAGTTACGGGTCGTCGGTCGGATCCATCTCCGCAAGAGATCGTAAAATGAGAGAGTCTATTGTTCGGAAAATTCGATTTTAATATAGGCGCTGTTCATTTGACTATGAGTAGCAAATCGAGTAATTTACTTAACAGTAAATCACTATCATTGAATTGTTGATTGGATAAATGTTCACAATTGTTATTACGGTACTCGGAATCATTACATTACGTTGTGTATTGAGGATTAGAATTGGTTGTAAGAATTGATGATCTTGACTGCTGCTCATATCAAAATGGAAAAGGTGTATGAGTCTGTATTAGTGAGACTTACAATGTACTCGGTGATATACTTTGGTGATAGCGATGCTGGAAATTGGCAAAGTTGCTCGGTGATTGGTCGTAGTTGTTCCGCTTGGATTCACGCTGCTCGCAAATGATCGCAAGGGAAGTCGGCGGCACCCTCAGCAGGTTTGACAAATGAGAAGTTTGCGAAAATTTCTTTGATTCAAACTGACTGACCAATTGATTGTTAATCACTGACTCTATCGCGAGAAGTTACTCTTTGTAGATCGGACTGTGTTGGAAAACTGCGTACGGATTAATTAATGCTTGCTCAATTGAACATCCAGGGCTTTTATACTTGCGTGTTGATCTCCCGTTCTCCATCGTNTTTTCTCGAAATTTCGACCACTTGTTAGTTGACCGCCGGGGCAAAGACCTTTTTTTTTTTCATTCGATTCTCCGGATCGATAGGATTATCGTGCGTTTAGATCACGCTTATCGGTATGTGGCCTATCTTGTTTATGTCCGCGAGTCGCAACTCTAGCCCATTGATTTTCGATTTCCTTTCCAGAGTCGCGAGAGCCGCTGCGTCATGCCCAAAATTTCCGAGCGCGTAGCTTGCGTACAGAGAGTCTTTGTTCATCGCATTCCTTTCTGAGGGGCGATAACTTTTGCTCATCGATACCGGTTAGATTTTGTTTATAATATGACGTCCGGCTAGGTTTGTTTATAACATGGCACCCGGTTCGGACTTGTCTATCTTATCTCGGCTTTCGTTTCTCTTTCTAGGAATTCGTTACAAGAATTATTTTTTAGACTTATCGTTAGACTTAATAATTATATTCCGTTGCAAAAGGAAAGAGCCCGTAGAGTCCAGGACGTAAGAGCTGCAAATATTGCGATTAGGCAGCGAAGAGATTGCAAAGCATATATATGTACATAAATAATATAAATACATAAAAACAATGGGCGAAGGCTGGGGTTGATATAAATCAAAAAGCACTTTAACAATTTTAGAAAAAAAGTACATTTTTTATTAAATAATATTGTTATTTGTCTATATTTCTTGCACAATATTNTTAAAATTGCATAGAAATAAGTGAGAATTTTGCAAAGNATAGTGCAGAAAAAAAAGTTTATATTAGGGTTAGGNTAAAGTTTTAAGGGGGGTGCAAGGGGGCGCAGTTCCTCTGCCTACACGCTTACGACACCAACGAAAAGAATATGAAAAAATTAGTCTTGTTTTCAATCAATCGCTCGTGAAATAGTCAAAATTATTTAAACAAAAGGCCGATACAAGCAGTAAAATACAGGTTGGTCGTATATAATAAGTTGTCTTTATTCAATAAATATAGACGTTTTGGACCTTCTTCAGTATGAAAATTAAGTCTAACAAGAGAAAATAAAAGAAATAACAATCAATAAAATAAGCGCAAATCAAACATCACAGTANATTTCTAAATTAATATTAAATATGAGTATCGTCCTCTGGCTCATGAAGTCTATTAAACTTAATAAATAAACAGTCTATGGAGCCGTTGCGCAGGATGTCTTGCAGAAAATATGTCTTATATGTGTGTACACATATAAGTAAATTCACGTTTTTCACGTGTTTTTTCGAATTGAAATTTCAAATAATTTTTAAAAATAATTTTTTCCTTTTAATTAAGACGATCTCTCATCATCCACATCCTCAATTGATCGCACGGTCTCGTCCTTAGTCCGTAGAGTTAAATCTCTAGACTTAAAAAGAGACTGACGAGCGGGGCCTCATAAGATAGAGTAAGATCGGCATACGCCGTTGACCTATCCATGAGAGCACACAAACTCGCTCGACTCTGCCGCAGCGGGATCGCCAACCTGCTGTGCGGAAATAGAAAGAAACGACAGCTCTCTGTTACTCCACCATAGCCCGATCGTAACCGTGGGCCAGGACGTAACAGTAGACTCCTCATGAATTTGCTTTAAATTGGCACGTACAGTTCAGGTGCGACGGTTTGTGTTTTATATCGATTATTATTAAAGAGATCTCCGCGTATTGGTACAAGCGGCGGAATGGTTTGTTGTAGTGACATCGAGATTATTGAGCTAGATTGAAGTTAAGAGAATTTTAAGTCCGGAGTGTTTTTACGAGAAATCATTTCTTGTCAAAATACACTGATACTAGTTAGTTACGGGTCGTCGGTCGGATCCGTCTCCGCAAGAGATCGTAAAATGAGAGGGTCTATTGTTCGGAAGATTCGATTTTAATATAGGCGCTGTTCATTTGACTATGAGTAGCAAATCGAGATATTCACTTAACAGTAAATCACTATCATTGAATTGTTGATTGAATAAATGTTCACAATTGTTATTACGGTACTCGGAATCATTACATTACGTTGTGTATTGAGGATTAGAATTGGTTGTAAGAATTGATGATCTTGACTGCTGCTCATATCAAAATGGAAAAGGTGTATGAGTCTGTATTAGTGAGACTCACAATGTACTCGGTGATATACTTTGGTGATAGCAATGCTGGAAATTGGCAAAGTTGCTCGGTGATTGGTCGTAGTTGTTCCGCTTGGATTCACGCTGCTCGCAAATGATCGCAAGAGAAGTCGGCGGCACCCTCAGCAGGTTCGACAAATGAGAAGTTTGCGAAAATTTCTTTGATTCAAACTGACTGACCAATTGATTGTTAATCACTGACTCTATCGCGAGAAGTTACTCTTTGTAGATCGGACTGTGTTGGAAAACTGCGTACGGATTAATTAATGCCTGCTCGATTG
>NW_018022942.1:12633-16801 GCF_002006095.1 Pseudomyrmex gracilis | reverse complement strand
TACCGTCAACGTGCCGAATTCGAATGGAATAAATTTACCAAACTGATCTCTTATATCTATTTCTATCACGCGGAAATTTGTTTTACGAAGCGGAATATAATTTCCAGGCGAGTAATGTTTCACCTGATTAGAACCGTACTTATCCGCGGTATTGTTAGTAACGATTCGAAGAAGCGGTGTTAGCGCATCTCCGGTTATGTATGTCTCGCAAATGTCGCAATATACAAATAACTTGTCGGGGATAGCACGGGCCAAGCTGACTGGTTCGAAACTATCAACACCGTCAGCTCGGTCTACTACAAAACCCGTATTAACAGAGGATGATTCAAATCCGAGTATACGACGCAATTTGTCGCTAAGCTTTACACTATGAATTTGATTGCATTTGTCTTCTTTACATGTAAGCGATGTAGAAACTTTATTACCACATAGAGGGTTCAGTGACCATGTAATATGNGATTTTTCTTGAGAGCACGAATGATTTATAGCTTCTATAAGATCAGCTTCTGAAGAATAAATTCCCGACGAAATTGGAATGTAACTTGGCGAAAAATCGCCGTTAGGAGAAGTATTCGCGAGTGTTATCAGAGCTTCATCTTCGCGTAAATGTAAAAAACTAGAAGGAAACTGAATCTCGCTGAGAGCAACTTCCCATTTTCTCTGCAAATCTATACGGCGAGGTAATTTCGTGGTAAAACACGAAGTGGTGTTGTGCGGGAAATAAAGCATGCTGCTATTGCTCGGGAGAACTACGAAAAAGTGTTCCTCCATTGTCATCACTGTCGTCACCTTGTGCAAGCGTTGTTAAACTCGAAGCCGGAATCCACGAGTTGAATTTAGACGGATAACCTTGCCAACTGACTAGCAGTTGCCTATTACGTCTCCGACCTTTGCTCTTTATCACCCGATCAACGATGAAAGTTTCTTCTTGTAGGTTTTTAACAACAGGAGCCAGTTCTTGCTCGTAGAAAATTCCGTCTATAACCTCATCCGCTAAATCACTCAGCTCGTAAACGCGTGGATTTCGCCACTCGAGAACACGATGAATTCGAAATATCTCTTCGCTCCAAATATCACTTGGCCTCGTATCCCTTCTCAAAGGCGGCTTTCGCTCTACTGACACGTACNAGATCGCCAACGGAGTATTTAGCTGCTTTCGCTCGCTGTTTTTTCCAGCGATGACACGTGTTTTCGCGCGCAATATTNGCGTTTTCCATCGTAACATCCGCGGGTTTCATGCGTATGGAAGAGTGCNGCGTATGGTTGTACGCGTGCACAATATCCTGCAAGACATCGAGGTAACGTTTCGTGTTTTTGTGCGTGAAGTAGCGCCACATGCGCTCTTTTAGCGTTCTTGAAACGCTCGATCACGGCTGCTTTAACGTCCGGATTACGCGCCACACGGAAACGAATTCCTTCTTCCTTGAGAAATTTTTGCAGCGGATGCGCGATAAATTCTTTCCCTTTGTCGGTTTGCAGATATACGGGTCTTCGTCCGCCACTTCTCGAGAGCACGCGTTGAAACGTACGAAGGACTTGAGCACTTGTTTTGTCTCGCAACAGTTCCACCCACGCGAATTTGCTGAGCACGTCGATAATTGTCAGTAGATAGCAATATCCGTCGTTATAGCTTCGCAAATTTTGCAATTCTATCAAATCAGCCTCCCAGAGATCGTCGATATTCGTCACGTTGTAATGCAGGCGGGGAAACTTTCGCCGCGCGGGACGATGTAGCGTGTAAGCATCTTGCGAACGAAGCCAGCGAACAACGTCCTCGNGCGAGTAATTCGGTTTAGCGGCTCGCGACAAATTTCTCGTCGACGAGTAACCGGCTTAATGCGCGGGATTATAATATAACTTGTCAAGCGTTTTGTTTACATTTCGTCCCACGTGAGCAACAGTCTCGGAATCCCGATTCGTATCTATTTCTTGTTCTTGTCGGTGGCGCGGTAATCCCATCCTTCCTCTTTGGCTTCTTCTTGTTCAATACTATGCGGAGATTTGCGCTTTGTTCTTTTTCCTCCTTTTCGCAAAAAGCGTAAATATTTAGGATTTCCCACGTATTGAGGAGACGTGTTTATGTCGCAAAGTAACTAAGCGAAATGGATGGCCCCCGGTATTCCAGCGGTTTTTCTTTCTCGCATCGCATCGTTTACGAGTTCCACAATATTCGTTCCCACCAATTTTGGACTCTTGGTCACGATGCCACGTTCGTTCCATGTGATCTTGGCGGGAACAGCCGTTTCGATAAGATAATTCAAAAGCATTCGCGCTTTGGGGCGGTAAGTTTCTGGAATTGTTTCTATTATGTTTGTTATAGTTTTTCGTTCGCGAGAGCGCGTTGCGCTGCTGCTTCTGTTGTTAAATGTGTTACCTCGCGTGAGGTCGAGGATGCTGCGTGGGAGGGACGCCGAGGAGAATTATTATTATCTTACAAAATTTATTAAGTTTTTAAATAAATTCATTTATTTTTTATTCTGCATTTATTACACTTCCACTCACTCGCGATATCTTAAATCCTGACGAGCGATGCTCTGATGGGCAGAGCCTCCGGCCGCGACACTATTCCAGACGATTCTACCGTTTCCGCCCGGACACCGGCTTATATCCTCGAGTCAATCACTCTGTGATTGGCCGAGGAAAACCAGGCGACGTCCGGCCCTCGAAAAGTGCAATGCAAACCATTGCATCTTTTCGGCTGCACGTGCGACCTTCGACCGGTGCGTCCTTGTGCACGCGGTCGCATATCGCCCCGCGACTGCTGACTGGACATCCGCGCCGGATTCCAGTCCCCCGTTTGAAGTAACATTAAACCCAGTAATCAAACCCCGAACTTAACCGATACCGCTTATTACATAACACTTAATATACAACTTAATACATAACTAACACATAACTTATAACATAACATATAACATCCTTTCCCTGTTGGAAAAGAAAAACTGACAGTGGAGGTTTTTCTTACACTTATTACACACTGACTTTTAAAGAAGTGTGGTTGCCACTCCCTCAATGTGGGGTCTTCGATCTTTGCACTTGTGTTTTATCTGTGAAGGTCGTAGTTTACTTATATCATCGACAAAATGTACCCGTCGTGAACACTGCTGTTGTTGCGCGGTTGTTCTTTTACTTTTAACTACGATATATATTACAATGGCTATTATTAACAGCACTGTTATCGCACTTATGCTTGTGGGATACACAAAATATGGTTGTTTATAAAATTCTTGATCGAAACCGTTATTAGTTTCCTGTATCTGATTACTTATCGTCTGCAACTGTGTTTTGGTGTGTGTCAAATTTTGTAACTTTACTTCGTCAAACGCGTGTACGTTTTGTGGTACGGTTCCGTTTGTTTGTGTAAGTGTAATATTAAATTGTGGTAAGTACGTATTAATTTGCGCATGTTCTATTACTGTTTTAGTGTTGACAAAAATATCTTTGGTTGAAAACCCACACTGATTCGTCAGTATTACTTCTCCAACTCCCGTTAAGGTTTCCGTTCTACCGAGTTCCTTTTCGCACCTGAAGGTTACAAACTGCTCGTCTAGCGTAGAATACAGCCATCTACGTTCTTGTTGCGATTGAATCCAAATAGTGTGGTTGGACGTCTCATACGTCGTCTTACAATTTGAATAGTTGTTTACTTCGTGTACGTATGCCTGTATCTCGCATGGCGAATTTGTTTGTACCTTATAAAGTGTTACTACGCTACCGCAGATGTAATGACCTTGAACATTTTTACACTTTTCTAATTGACCCTGTGACAGTAACACATACGTCTGTCGGTTGCTGTCTATTGCGATAAGGGCATGTCGAACCCGTGCTACTGCAAACACCGTGCACGTGTATCGGCAAGGGTATCACATTACAGATCTCGTGCACTACGGCATGCACCAACGGTACGTTTATTACTATGAAGACATCCGACCCCTTGCAGTACACAGCATCCGTTACAACTTCTTTTATTTTTACCCAATTTTCCGCCGTAATTTGGAATGGAAAGCGTAAATCACCTTGTAAATGGCCGCTTGTGTCGCGTAAACTTTGTATTATTTGTTCAATCGGAATGAATTCTAGTTGTGTAAGTCTGTCATCTGTTTTTGTTATAAGGTTTGTTACTTCTTTTACGTCTGATTCTAATTGTTGTAACATATTTGTGACGGAT
>NW_018022942.1:1928-11628 GCF_002006095.1 Pseudomyrmex gracilis | reverse complement strand
CACCCCGTCCAGATGTGCTATTGTTGCATTTAACATTTTTAAGTGATTTTTTATTGCATGTTGTTCGGCTGTTTGTCTACTTTCTATTAAGTTGATGTGATCAGTGATTGCTTTCTCGTCATTCGCGTCCATTGTACCGAAGAGTTGCTTTGCTATCGAGCCGACCCCATTGACTAGTNCTCGACGCTTTCGTAACGAAAGTCCTACTATTATTCTAATTCGTTGGAAAATTTGAGTTACCATTTGTTCTCTACTTTGTAGTTCGGTATAAACGTCTCCACAGCTTACTGTGTTACTGTCACGGATCTCTACACTTGCGCACATTTTCCCTGTAACTTGTATTATTCTATGTGCCTGTTCTAACCTTTTTTCTAACGCAGACGTTTCTAATTTAATTACTAATTTCCATTTTTCGTCAGTCCTTAACAGTGTTCCTTGTTTTTCGAAGTATAGTCCGGGATTGTGTTGAAACCGCGTTATTGTATACCCGGACGACTCGATCTCGCTGTTTACTGTTTGAGCGGAGATCGATGTGCGGATCGCGAACACAATTCTGTAAGGAAAAAATACCGTGTTGTTTTAAACGTTTGGTTTTGCTACGTTAGTTGGACTCAAGGTACCGTTTTTTCTGCGTGTGTTGTCTGTCTTATCTCTAGTCTCTGTTCCCTGTATCATTTTTCTGCTTACGTTAGGGTTTCTGTTGTTCTTGGTTGCTTGTAGAATTGAGTCTCGTCAGTAGCACTCTGTCTTTAGAACAGTTAACTGTGTTGTGTTTGACCAAAGTAAAAAAAAATTTTATATTCTTGTCATGGCTAACCCAGTAGTTAACGCCCCCCTTTGTGTTGCCTGTGGTGTTGAGACCTCGTGGCCTCGTGTTTGCGACTGGTGCTGCGAGTACGAACCCATCGTGGCCCTGGTGTCCAGCGAGTTTTGCTTTACTTGCTGGGCGGCTGCCGCCAGGGTCATTTACATCTTGTCGCGGCACCCTCACCACGGGGACCACGTCCCGCCGATAAACGACGGGCCCGGCTTGAGCCACTACCGGCCCGTTGACGGTCCGGGGTGCTCCTTTTGCGGTCCCACTATATCTAGCGCGCATTTTTCGAACGGTTTACGTGGCGTGTCTGTTATTACTAGCGGCATTTTAACTTTACGTGCTAATTTGTTTCTTTGGCAGAACGTGCATTTTTTAACATAATTTTTCACGTCTTTAGTTAAATTTGGCCAACTGTGAAGTAACTTGATTCGTTTCACTGTTCGTTTGATGCCCTGATGACCACCGATCGGTGTGTCATGGTATTCATATAATATTGTCCGTTTCTCTTCTTCTGTGTACTCTCTTTCTTTCTTGTCTGTGAGTTCTTCTGCTTTCGCGCTTCCTTCTGTCTCACTTGCGCTTGTGTCTTCTTTTGTCTCACTCTTGCTTGCGCTTGCATTATCTTCCGTTTCGCTCGCGCTCGAGTGTTCTCCTGTCTCGCTTGTGTTTGTGCTTTTCTCTGTTGCGCTCGCGTTCGCGCCTCTCTTTGTCGTTCTTGTTTTTTCTCTTGCTCTTCTTCTAACTGTGTGTAATGCGTTTACGTGCTCTGTTTCGTCTACCGGGTGTCGGCTTAACGCATCGGCGTTTGCGTTTGCTTTCTTTTTCTTGTGTACGATTTCGTAGTCGTATTCTTCTAGCTTTAATCTCCAGCGTATTAACCTCGAGCCGGGGTCTTTAACGTTAAACAGCCATACGAGAGCCTTGTGATCTGTTATTATTTTAAACTTTGTACCATACAAGTACGGTCTAAAGTGATTAACGGCCCATACTATTGCTAATAATTCCTTTTCAGTTGTGTTATAATTTCGTTCNGCCTTATTTAGCACGCGACTCGCGTACGCGATGGGCTTATCTCCCCCTGCGTCGCCTTGTGATAAGACCGCCCCGACCGCGTAACCTGATGCGTCCGTCGTCACGTTGAACTCGCGGTTGAAATCGGGATACGCTAATATAGGTGCCGTAATCAACTTTTCTTTTAAAATTTTGAACGCTTTTTGCTGTTCCACGCCCCACGCGAACTTTGCTTCCTTACGCGTTAATTGTGTCAATGGTTTCGCCATTTTTGAAAATTTATCGATAAATTTGCGGTAATATCCGGCCAAACCAATAAATGCTTGTACGTCTTTTAACTTTTTTNGCAGTGGAAAATTTTTTACCGCGTCTATCTTGGACGGGTCGGGTAAAATGCCGTTTTCCGTTATGATATGCCCTAAATACGTGACTTCTTTTCTTAGAAATTCGCATTTATCGGGTTGTAACCTTAACTCATTTTTTCTTAATCGTTTTAATACTTCTTTTAACCGGCTATTGTGTTCCTTTAAATTTGTCCCGTAGATCACGATATCGTCCAAGTATACGAAGCACTTAATACCTTGCATCCCTACCAGTACCGTGTTCATTAATCTTTGGAACGTGGCGGGTGCATTCTTTAATCCGAACGGCATTCGGTTATACTCGAAATGCCCATACGACGTAGAAAACGCCGTTTTTTGCTTATCTTCCTCGGCCATAGGTATCTGATGATATCCCGAGGCAAGATCCAACGTGGAAAAGTACTTCGCATTTCCTAATTGATCTAGTATATCAGTTATATTAGGAAGTGGGAATGAGTCTCCTACGGTGACGTCATTCAGTTTTCGGAAATCGATTACGACGCGTAACTTTCGTACTCCGGACGCGTCTAACTTTTTCGGTACCACTAACAGTGGTGCGTTCCATTGACTCGTGCTATGTCTAATTAGTCCGTTTTCTAACATCTCATTTATCTGCTTATCTACCTCTCGCTTGTGTTTGTCGGGTAGTCTGTATGGTCGTACGTTTATCGGTCTGCAGTCCGTCTTCGTCGGTATGTAATGCGGTACCGCGTTGGTGCAGGTCAGTGTCTCTCCTTGGAGATGAAATACGTCGCTATATTCTTCGCAAATTTCTTTTAAACTTTTTTCTTCTTCTTGATTTAAGTGCTGCATGCGTAATGAGGCTTTCACTATTTCTTGTCGCTCTATTTCTGATTTTTCTATCTCTATCTTGGCGACCTGTGCCTCCGCTTCTTGCGTATCTAACTGCAATTTTTCTAGTGTTATATGNGGCATGCGCATCTTCACTTCTTTTTCCGTGGTGTTTATCACACTCACGGGGCATACATTGTTCTCGGGTTGCACTAAGCAACTCCCGATAAAGATTCCCGGTTGTTCTTCTTTCGCTTGCACGATACCCACGTGATTCACGTTTGTAAATGCCCGTATTATTGTTTCGCACCGCGGCGGTAACGTTATCGCGTGATACGGATACAAGACCATTGAATCCTTTCCGATTATTATTTCTCCCTTTTTATGACACGGTATCGCGTGATATTTTTTAAGAAAATCGTTTCCTAGGATTCCCTGGTAATTAATCGGAAAATCGTTTCGCACTACGTAAATCGGATGTGTTAATTTGTTATTTTTTAACTGAATCGTTGCATTAAATTTTCCTATTACGCGCGCGGTATGCCCCGTTACTCCGGTCAGTTTCATTTTTAATTTTTCAACCAAGGTTTTCCCTTTCAAATATTTTACTTTTATTAATGAGATAATTGCACCCGTATCATATAACAATTCGGCTGTGCCCCTTTTTGTCTCGACAATCGGTACGCTCACTAAGTCTAAACTTGCATGGTTCGTGTCTACCGCTGCCACATAAAGCTCGGCTGCTTCTATTGCTTTAATTTTTCGTTTGTGTTTGCATTCTTCATCACTACTTGAAGAATCACGATCCTTGCACGTATTCACTTTGCTTTTATCGTGCTTAACAAACTTTTTCTCTTTTTCTCTCGGCTTCTTTTCACTTTTATTTTTTCCGTTGAGCAACCAGCACTCATCTTTCTTGTGCCCCGCCTTTTTACAGTATCTGCAATAATTCTCTGTAGCATTTATTCGTCGCCCTTCTGGTTTCGGTAAGCTGTTTCGGCTGGAGCGACACTCTCGCCCGTAATGCCCTGTTTTCCCACATTTGTAACAGTTATTGTTTCTGTTAGTATTTCGTGGTTGTGGCGGTACTCTATTTTTGTTCGTTCCCGCGGCCTTTTCTTCCGCGCCTGCTCCCGCTATTGCTTCTTGGAGCGTATTGTAATTGCGTGACCTTATTATTAATTTAAGGTCATTTTTTAACCCGATTTGGAAATGATGCAAGGCTTGTTCCTTGATCGTTTCCAAGATAATTCTTTTTTGTTCATTGGTCCGCGCTTTTCCTTCGATCATGGACTCGTAAAGCTCCATGGCAAGTTGGTTTACGCGTTGTCCAAACGTTAACGCGTTTTTCCCCGTTTTCTGCTTTAGAGAACTGAACTCAACTTGTAGCTCTGTCGTACCTTTTTTAGCTGAGTATGTTGTTTCCAACTCATTTTTTAGTTGTTCGAAACTGTGAATGTCTCGCGTTTCAAAATCCAGCAAAGCCTGTCCCTTTAGTTTGGTGCACAGTATTGCTTCTAATAGCGTTCTTTCGTCTACCGGATTAATATTTTTCATCGCGTAGGTACACGCACTTAAAAATTCGCGTAACTGCGTCTGCGTTTTGCCGTCAAATACTGGTATCATCGCACGCGCCTCTTTCAATAACATGTAATCACTCAAGTGCGCCGTTTGATTTCTCACGTCCGCCGCCGTCCGTCCGTATGTTACGTCCAGCGCGCNATCGCGTTCTCGCGTTACATCGTCGGCCCTTGTGCGACGTCTAAGCGGTTCGTCGTCCTCGTACGCTTGTGAGGTACGGCGTCGCACTACCTGTCGCTTCAGACCCCGCACTTCAGTTTGCAATTCTCGGAAGGCCTGCATCAACTCGCGCATAAACAAAGTATTTGAGGAGTCATCGGGGTTTCTATTTACCTCCGTGACCTCGCCTGCGGGTCTGTTCAAGCCCGCTGCCCCTTGGAGGGGTTGTCTACCTCCTAACTCACTACGCATTCGGTCTATCTCTCTGTCCACGTCAGCTTGCGTCTGATGTACTCTATCAAGTCGTTCGTCCAACGAGTCGTTTTGTGCGTGAGCCATTTCCGTATATAATTCCTTCGGGTCGAATACACTACTGTCGTAGGAGGTTAACGAAAATTCTCCGCGTTCGGACACGTCACTCGGAGTCCGACTAACGTAAGGCCTCTGTCTTCTAGATTCAGAGTTTACTTGAGGGAGTAAACTCTCGTTTACATCGAACGTAAACTCGCGATCTACCGTAATATTCTCCTGTAATTCGTTCTCAGTCGTGCTACCGCTTCCGCTATTAAATTCAAGAACCAAATTTTGTCGAACTCGACCGGACCTCCCAATACTGCGAGGTTCTCTATTCTGACACGGATCGCTCTGTGTTTCCCTACTTTTTAAATGTTGTAACGTTCGCTTTGCCGGTTCCGAATGTAGCCACGATTTATTTCGCGTCTCGCCCGGTACGTTGAAACTAGGCAATTCTAATCGAAACTCACTACTGTTAATCGGTGTTAACTCGTCCGCTACTTCCCGGTTTTCGCACATAAAAAAAAAAAACTTTCTGACTTACATTAGTAGCCGCATCTCGTCTTATATTACGCTCGTGTTCGTATCGGTGTCGCTGACCGCCTCTGCCGTCGTTGACGCGCTGCCCCCTCGCCGCGCTGCTCCACCTGACTGCTCGTTCTCCGTCGATCGTTCGCTCCTCGTCGGCCGCTCGCTCTTCGTCGGCCGCTCGCTCTCCGTTGATCGCTCGTTCTCCGTCGCTCGCACGTTCTCCGTTGCTCGCACGTACTCCGTTGCTCGCTCGTTCTCCGTCAGACGCTCGCTCTCGTTAGCTTGCCGCTCGATTCGTTTCTTGCTAGCTGTGTTCAGCCAAATTCAANGTTCCGGATCCTACCAAGGTCCTGATCCTTGAGACCAATCCTTCTGCTTTTCCGCGACTCCTGTCGCTTTTTTAATTGTTTTCTACAGGCACTTGGTTTGTGCGCTGTCATCTTCTTCAGCCGCTCGGGCTTATCGCTGAGTCGGAGTTATCTTGCTCTCGCTCAGTTACTCGAGAGTGCCTCCCTTGTGTGCTCCTCTCTTTTATTGTGTCGTCTTACGCCTTTCTTCGCTGTCCATAGTTAGCATAGGTCAGTTACTTACTGCCTATTTTTCTGTGAGAATCGTCTGTTGCTTATTAACTCAGTTGTTGCAGTTTTCTCTGATACTCAAGATTTTTATTTCTTTTGTTGCAGATTCCTGGAGTATCTTCTCGGCGTGTCTATGCAGCATCCCACCGCTGCCACCAATTTTGTTACCTCGCGTGAGGTCGAGGATGCTGCGTGGGAGAGACGCCGAAGAGAATTATTATTATCTTACAAAATTTATTAAGTTTTTAAATAAATTTATTTATTTCTTATTCTGCATTTATTACACTTCCACTCACTCGCGATATCTTAAGTCTTGACGAGCGATGCTCTGATGGGCAGAGCCTCCGGCCGCGACACTATTCCAGACGATTCTACCGTTTCCGCCCGGACACCGGCTTATATCCTCGAGTCAATCACTCTGTGATTGGCCGAGGAAAACCAGGCGACATCCGGCCTTCAAAAAGTGCAATGCAAACCATTGCATCTTTTCGGCTGCACGTGCGACCTTCGACCGGTGCGTCCTTGTGCACGCGGTCGCATATCGCCCCGCGACTGCTGACTGGACATCCGCGCCGGATTCCAGTCCCTCGTTTAAAGTAACATTAAACCCAGTAACCAAACCCCGAACTTAACCGATACCGCTTATTACATAACACTTAATATACAACTTAATACATAATTAACACGTAACTTATAACATAACATATAACAAATGAAATATCTGCAAACGATACATTTTTCTTCGAAGTTGACTGATTCATCTGTTGATATTGATTATCATTGTGTCGTAATGGTGTTGAATACTGTTTTGGTAAATCAGAGGATTTTTGAGGCAAAGCGTCCATTGGTTCTTCCGCGTCGTGACATTGTTCTCTCATTTCCTCGTCCTCCTCCTCCTTTTCTTCACCAGCAGTTGTTTCCGCCGCGGATGGATCTTCTTCTTTGCGCTTTCTCGCTTTTCGGATAAAATATAGATATCGACGAAGTACTTCGCTGTACAATTTCCATTTTTCACCTTCATCAACAGGGGAATCGAGAATACGTCTCATCTCCGCGTCGAGACGCGAGAGCACGGTTCCGGGAGTGCGTGTGGTATTATTAGCAGTGGTATTTTCCTCCATTCGTTGTTGCATTCTTTCGAGATTATCCGTGGAAATCAGCACCATTTTTTTAGCCCGTTCCATGTTTACTTGATAATTTGAGATAATAAAGCTGTGAGTATGGGACCAATAATGTACGGTAAAAAGCCTCCTTGTTGCACCAGCAGGTTTCTCTTGCACCTCCAAGTACCTCTTCGTTCCGCGATACGTCGCAGCGCCGTTTTGTATCGGATTAAACGGTTCTTCTCTCTTTTTTCGAGCGGTACGTTACCTCTGAGCGTATTGTGGACACACTCGCGAATACACGCGATGAATTTGTTATCAGCGTTTCGCAGAAAAGCAGCGCGTTGATTTTTATTTAGAAGACACAGAGCTTTCAGTAGACAGATGTTTTTTTCACCGAGAGAGCGTTTAGCTCTAATATGTGCCTTTTGTTGTTTCTTCCGTTCCTTCGTCGGCATCGTAGCTTCGAATGATGCCCTTCACTCGTGTGCTTCGGGTTTTTATACGCTTCACGCAACGGATCTGAGGGGTACGTACGTACATAATGACGCGGATTGTTGGGAAAGATACACGTTCGAAAACGATATTCGTCCGGTGTTGATTGTTTCAAATCGAGCAGTAAATAACCGTGAGGACGCGAAGTAGCGTCGTAATACGCTTCTTCCAAAAACTTTGCGTCGTCGGGATAGACTTGACGCGCGAGATGGCGAATTTGCGCGCGATCGCGCGGGTTCTTGAAAACCACAATGTAATTCGTATTCAGCAAAATATCGCGTTGACCGCGTCCCTGATGAAAGAGATTTTGTGAAATAAGTATAACGCTAAGATTTTTATGATGGCTACCCTTGGTTAACAAATCAACGATCACTTCGCACGACGTCGATTCTCGCATAAGATCGTCGATTATTATTAATTTCGCACAAAGCGGGTCGTTCGAGTAATCTTCCGGGCGGGGTAGTCCTTCGCGAAATTCGATTTTACATTTTTCCATCTCGCGTTGCAACTCGAGATAGGCTTCTTGCCACTTGCCGTAATAAAATAAAATTCTCCCGAATTGAATATTCGCCATTTTCGGCAAATAACGGAGAAAAGTCTTTACAAAAATTGTTTTCCCGCATCCCGTAGGACCGCAAACGATCGACGTCCAGCGATGTTTCCAGCGCACGTCCATTTCGAAGACTGTGCAAATTGCCGCTCGTATAACTCTTAAATTAAACTGTTTTTGCGACGATGAGCTCACCATCGCGCGTCGGGCCCCGCGGCGGCCGCGTTTTACCGCGACAACGAGCTAATTTTCGTCGCGGCAACGGTGAGCTTATTCCGGATGAATGAAAAGCTGTTTTCTTGAAAAATTAGCTTATTGTCGCGCGCGCAAAAATAAGCTCGTCAAACGCGCTCGCCAAGCTTATAGCTTTTTTGTTGAGGTTAAGTTTCTAAGGAACAGGGAAAAGCAATCTTTTAATTTTGTTTTAATAAAAATTTAATAACACTAAAATATTACGTTTTACAAAATACATATTGCTTAATCTACTAACATGTACAGAAAATCTCGCATTTTATAACCTTATTTTTACACACACAATTGTTAAAATAACATTTTTCTTTTATTGTACAAAGCGCTTGCTTACATTATTTGGACGNAAAACATATATACAATTTTAACTCTTACGTTTAAAATATACAAACTATTTACAAGTGAATGCGCGGAAAAAAATCTTATTCTAAGTAGACGTGTGTTCTCTATATCCTTACGTGTTGAAAACCGGTGCTTTCCCGATTGGACATCCGAAAATTCTTGTCGGACAAAAAGAGTGCGCCTCGCTCATCGGAGCGATGCCCGGTGTCGATTTTTCCGCGGTCGAGGGGCTTGTGCGTTGTAGAGTGCTCCCTCCGCGCAATCTCTTTCATCCTGTACTCCCGTACCGCGTGCAGGGCAAACTGCTGTTTGCCTTGTGCCGCAGTTGCTGCGAAAACTTTTCACAGACACAGTGCTCGCACGAAAATCCGCGCGATCGCGAATTCGAAGGCGTGTGGGTATCGTGTGAATTACGCAAAGCTGTGGAGAAGGGTTATCTCGTGACTGCAGTGAGCGAGATATGGCAATACGAGACGAGCCGATACGACGCTGATACGCGTCAAGAGGGATTATTTGCCGAATACATATACTGTTTTCTGAAATTGAAGCAAGAGGCGAGCGGATGGCCGAGCGAATGCGTGGACGACCAATCTAAAGAACGTTATCTTCGAGAATACAAAGCAGTCGAGGGTATCGCTCTAGATAGAGCAAACATTGCGCAAAATCCGGGTTTATGCTCGGTCGCAAAGCTGTGCCTCAATTCGTTTTGGGGAAAATTCGGGCAACGATCGAACTTGACGAGTACCGAGGTGGTAAAGTCGCAAGAACGTCTCGTATCGTTATTGTCGAGCCCCGAGCACGAGATAATCGATATATTACCTGTGAATGACGAGGTA
>NW_018022942.1:0-1733 GCF_002006095.1 Pseudomyrmex gracilis | reverse complement strand
AGCGGAGAACCCGGCGAATACGAACCGCGTACGGGAAATTTCCTGGGCGATATGACGGACGAGCTCGAAAGCTACGGCCGTGGTAGTTACATCGAGTCGTTTGTATCCGGTGGCCCGAAATTTTACGCGTATCTAGTTCGTACTCCGGACGGTGGCGCGCGGGAGGTGTGTAAAATCAAGGGAATAACTCTCAATTCCGCAACCTCCCGCATAATTAATTTCAATAGCATTAGGGAAATGTTGATGAGAAGAGAGAGACAAGAAGAAGAAGAAGAAAATGTGTCGATAAATCTGCATTTTAGAGCAATTCGTCGCACCGCGTTTCACGAGGTTGTGACGCGGGACGAATCAAAAATCTGCTCGCCGGTTTTGCTGAAGCGTAGATTTATCGACGAGCGACGCTCCGTTCCNTACGGCTACTTAGAATAAGACTTTTTTTCGCGCATTCACTTGTAAATAGTTTGTATATTTTAAACGTAAGAGTTAAAATTGTATATATGTTTTCCGTCCAAATAATGTAAGCAAGCGCTTTGTACAATAAAAGGAAAATGTTATTTTAACAATTGTGTGTGTTAAAATACGGTTATAAAATGCGAGATTTTCTGTACATGTTAGTAGATTAAGCAATGTATTTTGTAAAACGTAATATTTTAGTGTTATTAAATTTTTATTAAAACAAAATTAAAAGATTGCTTTTCCCTGTTCCTTAGAAACTTAACCTCAACAAAAAAGCTATAAGCTTGGCGCGCGCGTTTGACGAGCTTATTTTTGCGCGCGCGACAATAAGCTGATTTTTCACGAAAACAGCTTTTCATTCATCCGGAATAAGCTCACCGTTGCCGCGACGAAAATTAGCTCGTTGTTGCGGCAAAACGCGGCCGCCGCGAGGCCCGACGCGCGATGGTGAA
This sequence comes from Pseudomyrmex gracilis, assembly GCF_002006095.1. Taxonomy (NCBI): domain Eukaryota; kingdom Metazoa; phylum Arthropoda; class Insecta; order Hymenoptera; family Formicidae; genus Pseudomyrmex; species Pseudomyrmex gracilis. Next base: position 825 of record NW_018022942.1, on the reverse strand, counting down.
CTCATCGTCGCAAAAACAGTTTAATTTAAGAATTATACAAGCGGCAATTTGCACAGTCTTCGAAATGGACGTGCGCTGGAAACATCCCTGGACGTCGATCGTTTGCGGTCCTACGGGATGCGGGAAAACAATTTTTGTAAAGACTTTTCTCCGTTATTTGCCGAAAATGGCGAATATTCAATTCGGGAAAATTTTATTTTATTACGGCGAGTGGCAAGAAGCCTATCTCGAGTTGCAACGCAAAATGGAAAAATGTAAAATCGAATTTCGCGAAGGACTACCTCGCCCGGAAGATTACTCGAACGACCCGCTTTGTGCGAAATTAATAATAATCGACGATCTTATGCGAGAATCGTCGTCGTGCGAAGTGATCGTTGATTTGTTTACCAAGGGTAGCCATCAGAAAAATCTTAGCGTTATACTTATTTCACAAAATCTCTTTCATCAGGGACGCGGTCAACGCGATATTTCACTGAATGCAAATTACATTGTGGTTTTCAAGAACCCGCGCGATCGCGCGCACATTCGCCATCTCGCGCGTCAAGTCTATCCCGACGACGCAAAGTTTTTGGAAGAAGCGTATTACGACGCTACTTCGCGTCCTCACGGTTATTTACTGCTCGATTTGAAACAATCAACACCGGACGAATATCGTTTTCGAACGTGTATCTTTCCCAACGATCCGCGTCATTACGTGTACGTACCCCGCAGATCCGTCGCGTGAAGCGTATAAAAATTCGAAGCACACGAGTGAAGGGCATCATTCGAAGCTACGATGCCGACGAAGGAGCGGAAGAAGCAACAAAAGGCGCATATTAGAGCTAA
>NW_018022941.1:5709-16620 GCF_002006095.1 Pseudomyrmex gracilis | reverse complement strand
TATATATATATATATATATATATATATATATATATATATTATTATGTCCGTCTACATATACACATATACAAGATGAATTTACAAAATTAAAAAAGATGGGTTTTTATCTCAAATATTATGAAAAAAGTTTTTCTCACAAAGAAACCTCCAATTAGAAAATTAATTAACATTGACAGTACAAGTTCTCATAAACTTAGTAACATAGCCTTTTCTCTTTTTTCTGTTACAAGCTTTATGTAAATAAAAAAATTCGGCTTAAATGTCAATAAATAATAATTCAAGTAAATTACTAAATCTTATTAATAAAATTTTGATAAATTTTTTTGTATTAAATTTGTGATAAATAAACTCATAATGTGAAATAAATTTGTGATAAAATTATAATAAAATTGAATCTCAATTTACATATAACTTTCAATAATAGTAGTTTTTTATTAGTATTTGAGATAAAGAGTTCTCATACTTTAAGTAAGACACTTTTATTAACTCTTATTCTGCACAGATGTTTTGCACTTTTTTTCTTCAAACCAAGGTCGTTTATATCCCGCTGTATTTTCTATATGAACAAAATACCTTTTCAAAAAAGGTAAAAAAAAGGCGCCAAGTATACGCGCAACTCATATCTCTAGAAAAAGTATTACTATAAAAGTCTTTCTCTACAAAATCTATTCTACAAAAGAAATGATATCAATAAGTAACGCCAAATAAAATCTTGTATATTTATACACTGTTACAAAATATAAAATATTATATAAAACTTTGTAAGTTGTTTCTACGTTGTAAAATATAAAATATAAAATATTCTAAAACAATAGAAACTTTAAAATATTGTGTAACTAGCGTACTTTTTATATAAAGCACTTATCGATATAAGAAATGATCTCGCCCTGCGTGGAAAATCTTAAACTATGTCAAATCATACATGTAAATTTCGCTTTGTGTAAAAAGTCAAAACCCCATGCAGAATTTTTCAAAATAAAAAATATTTAATACAAAAAAACTTGGCGCGGCTGCACCAAAAACTAACAATAAGTGCTTTCCAGCTATTTACACAGGCGATACTGTGTTCACTAGTGTGACCGAGACACTGATATGTTCTTTTTCACTAATGAACACTGTGTTGTCGCCTGTGTACGTAACTAGAAAACATCCTTAAATTAACGCAGTGCAAGTTTTTTTGTATTAAATATTTTTTATTTCGAAAAATTCTACATGGGTTTTTGATTTTTTACACAAAGCGAAATCTACATGTATAATTTGACATAGTTTAAGATTTTCCACGCAAGGCGAGGTCATTTCTTATGTCGATGGGTGCTTTATAAAAAGCATGCTGGTCACAATATTTTAAACTTTCTATTTTAGGATATTTTATATTTTATATTTTATATTTTACCACGTATAAACAACTTACAAAGTTTTATATAATATTTTATATTTTGTAACAGTACATATACAAGATTTTACTTGACGTTACTTACTTAGATAGCACATGGACGTCCTCTGGAAATCCAAAGAACATCTTATACGGACAACACAGATATCCTGTGGATATCCTATTTTAATCCTAGCAAGAGCGTCTGCAGGATTTTTTCTAGAGGGGGACATATTCCAAAATATTATATACATATATGGACCGTTTATTTTGAAAGTGGTGTAAGTCCATTTTCTTTTGTTTCGAGAAACTAGTTATACATAAAAAATTTACATTAAATTAAGCATGAATTACGTGATATCTCATTTTTTTTCAAAAATGGACTTACACCACTTTCAAAATAAACGGTCCATATATAAATAATATTATATACACATATATAAATAATATTATATACGTATATATAAAATTTTAAATTTATATACACTTCTTGGTTGTAAAAGCTTTCTCACCGCTACAAGGTGGGTAAGTCGAGAAAGATATTTGCATTTTTTTTTTACTGTTTTTACTTTTTTGTATTTTTTATAGTTTTTTATATTTAAAAGATTTTTTCCTATTTTGTTTTTTTGTACTTTTTTATCTGTGTATTTAAAAAATTTTTTTGTATTATTTGCACTTTCTTATATTTGTTATTGATTTTCTATTTCTTTATTTTTATCAAACAAAAATTAATCTTCATAAAAACTTATCTTTGTATTAAAAAAAAAAACTAATCAAACATAAAAACTAATCTTCTTCGTAAAAACTTATCTTTGTATTTAAAAAATTTTTTTGTATTATTTGCACTTTCTTATATTCGTTATTGAGTTTCGATTTCTTTATTTTTATTAAACATATAAAAGCTAATCTTCTTTCATCCTGCCCAAATTTATCAACAACTTGAGTGATAAAGTTTTCTTCGTTATCTAGAATCTTTTGCTTATGAATGCTTAACATGCAGAGACCACTGATTCTAGATTCAGACATTGTTGAACGCAACCATGTCTTAACTCGCCGTAAGGTGCTGAACGATCTTTCTATTGTTGCTGTCGTAACAGGCAACGATAGCGATTTAAGAAGCACAACTTGAATTGCAGTTACAAATTTGGTAGCACTAAGCATGTCGTCCAAAATAGATATATCAGTGTCCTGTACTATTTTGTGCCATACAAGATCCTCATTAAGCAAGTCACCACTCCTATTAATGTCTAACAATAACTGATTGCTTTGCTCACGGGTCATGGTTTTGAAAGTAGAAGGATATAAACGAAAGTAGTTGAAAATACTTGTATTTTCTTCAGAAAATCGAATGCTTAAAGAACTTATAGGCGAATGTATGGTAAAAATAGACTTAGTTTGTAATATTTTTTAGGATTTTCTGTAGAATGATTCGCTCTTTTAGTTTGTTTTGCTACAGTCCGTGGTATCTGAATCTCAATACCAATCGTGCAGCTGAATTTCTGGCATTCCGTGAAAATATGATCAAATTCGTTCCGTTCATCGTGAAGAATATAGATTAAACGTTTTATATGATTTTGACATTCAAGCAAATTTATTTGTTTATCTTGTAGGAGCATGGACATTGGTTCCAATATTTCCGAATATTTTGACATTATGAATAAGCATAACAGAAATATTGGTTTTGTTGCGGCACAATATAAATAATTCGCTTTTTGCTTACCACTTGTGGATCCCTCAGAAATTTCTAACAATTTTTCTAATATTGTTTCAAAATGCTTTTTAAACAAGCGAAAAGTTTTGTGCCTCTCAGTCCAAAGAGTTTCGCAAAGCATAGGGATTGAAGGAACCAATTGCCTTCGAATATTACTGTCTCTAAAAAAGTTTATTTCTTGATCAAATTCAATTTAAAATGTAGAGGGCCTGTAACACTCGTCGATTTCGACATGCGGTTCTCAGAACTAGTATCGACTCACTGTTCGTTCAGAAATGACTTGTCAGAGATACTCGATTATTTATATATTTGTTGGAGTTTGTTGACTGACTATTATTTTATATTTTAATGATATTCTCTTACTAAATAAGGTATGATTATGTAATAATTTAATATAATTTTGGCAATTCCTTTGTAAATTCAAAGTATAATTTTTGTATAATATTTGTAATAGATTTGATTGATAAGGACTTGAAATAAAAGTCGAAACGTTTCGAAACACCTAAAGATTTATTATTTGTTGCACAATATCCTACATAGGCTCTACATAACCATAATTCGATTTGATACTTGAATTTTGAAAGAGAGCCAGAGGTGACTCCTCATTTCTTCACTTTATTTATTATTTCTTTTATAGTACCTATAGTATTCCTAATATCACTTAAATTATTTAAATCATGGACCAAGTTCAATCTGTGTGACGAGCAATGGACATAATGAATGTTCGGGTACTTTCGTATTACGCTCTTCACGCCATTTTCTTTTCCCGACATTGCAGAACATCTTCTTCTTTGCTGTTTTGGCGCTTGCCCCAATGAGAGAGGAGCATATGCCAGTCTTCGTTTAATATAGTGAATTTTGTTTCAGGCTGAGCTGTGTGTGTTATGTTAGGAACTATTTTGGAGCAGGTAGTACGAAAGGAGGAACTGATAGGGTGGGGATTTAAAGGAGGAGGAACAGGTGCGACTGAGGGGGGATGTTACGCTCACATAGGAGATTACACGTTAACGTTGGCAGAATTGACAAAAGAGAGCAGAGCAAACATGGCGCTAATATTTGAAGAGAAAGCCACCTCCACTACACTGTACGGAGGGCTAAAGCCATTATGAAACAGATCCATGAGCAGTCTATCTGACGCAGTCTTATTCTTAGGGCAATATAGGAACACATGGTTAATGTCTTGCGACTGATGGCCGCAAGAACACGCAGCACTGTCCACTATACCCTTGTCGCTTAGGTGTTCGTTCACCACCGCTGTGTGGTGTGAACGAATTCTTGATATAAGAGTTACAAGTTGGCGCGATAAGTATTTTTTCTTTTTGGCTCTAGAGAACCACGGTTTACTTAGCGGTTCTTGGATGAACTCAAAGTACCTACGTCCCTTACTTTAGGCTCCACGGAGTAAATACTCCCTAGACTGTTGAAGTGTTTGAGACTTGATAACGGGGAACAGAGATGAAACATCCTGTTTTTCAACTGGTTCTGGTAGAGATAAGGAAAATTTGGCATTTATATCCGCGCGTTCGTTTCCGCGTATGCCATGATGACCCGGGATTCAAACAAATCTAACCGCTAAATTTTTCTTTTTCACTTCCAAATCGAGTTTTTTTATTAAGTACACAAAGTCAGGTTGTAGACCCTTAGGGTCCGTGGCCTCAAGGCACCGCATGACACTGAGGGAGTCAGAAGCGATAACAGCAGACTGGAATCCAAACTCATCGACATACTCCAGGGCGCACTGGACCGCCCTTGCCTCTGCTTCGAAGACTGTAGCCCCGGAGTGTATACGTTCGCTATGAACCAGGTCGGGGAACTCGGAGACCACCGCAAAGCCCACCGCAGTCGGGGGGTTCTTAGGAGAGTTCCTAGCTAACGACCCATCTGTAAAGAAAACACGTGTAACACCTATCTCTGACAAGTATTCTTCGAACAGGACTTGAGGGGACTCAGCGTTACGTATGCTGTACCCGATCTCGGTGTCCACGCAGCACTTATGATACTGAATACCAAACGGAAAGGACAGGTATCCCGGTAGGGAATACTTTTTAACACCAGCAACCAGGTGGAAAAGTTCGTTACCAACCTCGAAGAGGCCAAATTGGTTGTCCTCGCACGTGGGGACCCAGTCCGCACGGGTCTTGACTAGGATAAGACCCACCGGGTGGTTTGTTCTCGCACTGACCCTAGAAACATACTTGCTGACTAAATACTTATGCCTGTACAAGAGAGGTTGCTCACAAGCTAGGTCTAGTAGAACGTTGGTCGGGGTAGAGCGCATAAAGCCGCAGGCCACCCGTACACACGCAAACTGTAACCTGTTTATTACCTGCATTTCCCGTGACCTCAGAGGATACATGACCTGACACCCCTACTCCAACACCGACCTGACTAAGCCCTTATAGGCAGTGATCAGTATGGAAGGGTGAGATCCCCACTTTATCCCTGCGATAGCTTTAAGGATATTGATTCGTGGAAGGACCTTCCGACGTGTTTCCATAACGTGTTTTTTCCACTTTAACGAATAGTCTATGTGAACTCCTAGGAACTTCACTGACCACTCGAGTTTGACAGGAGACTGGTTTATCTGTAACTGTATATTATGTTTCTTGATTAGCCACTTCGTATTACGTAAAGAGTTGAGAGCATAAAAGGTAGCTACTGACTAATTGGGAGAGACTTTTAAGTCGAGAGAGACGAGGTGTCTAAATATCCTGTCTAACGCTGCGTTTAGTCTGCTAGTAACCTCGACTACGGACTGGTCAGAACAATACACCACCACGTCGTCAGCGTATATCAAGGCACTAACAGTGGGAGGCAGGCAGCGTTCGACGCCCGACATATACATATTAAACAATACCGGGCTCAAAACCGAACCCTGCGGGAGGCCTCAAGAGGTGGATCTCTTCTGCATGAGAACACCCGAAACGTAGGCCTCCAGCTCCCGATACTTCACTACCGATGATATAAAGGCCACCATTCGTGGGGTTACCCCCAGTTTGGGGAACATAGCTAGAAGTTTGTTTGGATTGACGTTATCAAAGGCACCTTCGACATCCAGAAAAACTGAATCTGTGACTTTACGTGAATTATTAGCTAGTTTGACGTGAGACACAAGCACTGAAATACTGTCCGTGCACAACAGACCACGTCTAAACCCAAACTGGTGAGAGGAGAGTATATCGTTGTTTTCGACCCACCACTCCAGTCTTTTACACATTATTTTTTCTAGGATTTTTTGGAGATTATTGGCCAGAGAGATAGGTCTATACGATCTGCTACGACCCGGTTTGGGAACGAAAACTACAAAATACTGTTTCCACTGGTCTGGGTATTTCTTACTAGAGTACATCAAATTCAGGATTTCCAGGATATACTGATGTAACTCGAGAGGGAGTTGCGTTATGATGAAGTTGGTTATCAAGTCAGGGCCGGGAGCGGACTTAGTTTTTAAAGATTTGACAACCGAAGTATATTCGTCGAAGGAGATAGAGGAGTCCATAAACGACTCAGCCAACTCGGAACTAGGCAACCCCCGTTCCTCGTCCCAAATCACCTCGTCCGAGGGGGGAGGAGGGTTCGGAGGAGCGACCTTGTCAAACGCCAGACAGAACCCTGTCGGGTCAAGGCAGTTCCTGTTCCCGGCACCTCCAGACCTGTTACGAGCTCCCGAGAAAGCCCTAACCGTATGCCAGACCGAGCCAATATCTGAGTTTGCATGTAGTGATCCACAGAACTTACGATAGGCCTCTCGCTTCTTTTTTCTCAGGAACCTAGCAACTTCCTTGGAGGTCTTGATGTAGTTTTCCTGGTTTTCCAAACTAGGGCAGGCACAGAACTGGGCGAAGGCTACCCTTTTTCGCGAGAACTCAGTTGAACAAGAGGCATCCCACCAAGGAGAGGGGGTTTTCTAGAAGTCCCGAGTTTATCCACTATCCGAGCTCCCGCCTGCAACAACGCATCTTCTATAAAGTTTGTCAGACTATTGTACACTGCACTTATGTCACAATCGTTAGTGAAGGGTGGGAGAGGGAGACCGACGGACTGAGAAGAACAGTGAGTCTTGAACCTTTCCCAATCCACCTTTCCAACCGAGTAGTAGGGGCGACAAGCGGTACGGCCCCCGAACCTGTCACTAATAACAGTGACGACGGGAAAGTGGTCGCTACCGTAGCTAAAGTCACACACTTTCCACGAACAGCGGTGGGCAAGACATTGTGAAACTACAGTTAAGTCAAGAGAGGAACGACTCAGCTGGTCAGAGGAACACCACGTGTAACTGCCGTCATTAAGAACAAAAAAGGGAGAACCAGTAATCGCTTTTTCAATACTTTTCCCCTCTGCGTTGGAGTAGGGGGGAGAGTGACACCAAAGTGGGCTTTTTCCGTTGAAATCGCCACAGATTACTGCCGGTTGGAACCGAGAACAGACCTGGAAGAAAGTGGACCAAAAGGTCGTGTCCGTGTAACTGGACGAAGAGCGTGAAGGGCTATATACTGAGAAGACGTAAAGAGATTTGTTATGCGGGAAGAGAAGTTGTAGAGTTACAACTTCAACTGAGTTTTGAAGACATAAATCGACCAGATCAGGAATACCAGGGATCTGGAATTTTATATGTTTGGCTACAGCTATCGCAACTCCGCCGCCATGTCGATTGCGATCTCTGGATATGATTTCGTGGTTAGGAAAGGTCAAGATTGTACTGTTATCCATGTACGTCTCACAGAAAGCAGCCACATCTGACCCCGTATCTTGGAGTAACAGTCTAGCGGCATCCAGGTTACGCACCAATGAACGACAATTCCATTGTGTGAGACTGACTGAATTCATGGTTTCGAATTAGTTTGTAAGGATTTACGAAGGGCTTTTAGTTTGGTAAGAGACTAATGAAATTAATTCTTTAATAACGTTATGTAAGTCGTTTGTACTTAGGTTTGTGAGATTGAGTTTTGTACAGTCTAACTTGTACTTTTCGAGAATTGGAGAGAGAGTTTGTTCTCTAGAATCTTGTAGGGCGAGAAGGGGAGGGCTACCACCTTCCTCTTCCCTTCTGTTATTATAACTTTTCTCGTTGACGTGAAGGTTGACTCGGAAAGAGGGTGCAGTCCGGTAACCTCCGCGAAGGACAGTGAGGACTGACGTAACTTACTTTTTTCACCAGGCCTACTACACTCCTGACTACGGCCGGGTACGTACTGAAGTCCGGAGAGACCTTCACTCTGGGTGAACGGACGAGTCCGGGACCGAGGATGGGGCGGCGGAGGTGGAGTACCGGCCTGGAACCTGAACACCTGTCCTCCTGAGGAGGGCGGCGGCCAAAACTCCGAGAGCGTTGGAAGGGGGACTGACGAACCCCGGCCGCCACCCGACTCGCTCCCAGGGAGACCATGGGAGTCTGAGTAACTACCACCATCACACAGTTTAGCTGCGTCCCTGAAAGACAGATCACGAAAGGCCATTAACTTATTTATCTCCCTTTGTCTTTTGAACGAAGGGCAAGAAAGAGCTGAAGCTTGGTGTGTTGAAGACTTACACCTGGAACGTACACAGTTAACGCACTCCTCACTGACGCTGGTGCAAGAAGGCTTAGAGTGGCCATTCTTACCGCACCTTTCGCATACACGTTTCCTGTCATTACCAGACTGCTTACACGAAAACTTTGTGTGTCCAAACCTTTGACAAAATTCGCATCTTCTAACCTTATATATGTACGGAACCAGTGACAGCCTCTTGCCGTAATACAGGCAAGAGCTGGGCACACATGACGTGCGGAACTTAAGGATGAACTGGTTGGTGTTTTCGTACACCGGGTTTTTCTCAGAGGAGCCTCTGACTTTACGGGTAACTCTCACCGCTTTGAACGGAGGGATCCACACCCCGGTCCACCTGGGGGGGGGGGACGTAAGCCAGCAACAACATCCTCTGCCGTCTCCTCCGCATCATCAATGCCCCTAAGGACGTACTGCTTGACGACCCTAAAGAACAGGACGTGAGCCGTCCACACTTCAGAGAGGGTGATGCACCCTGATATACCTTTAAAGCGATCAACAAAATCATTAGCTCTGTCTGCTGAAGGAAAGCAGACAGAAAACTTATTTCTGCCTATCAGACGAAGATCATGTGCATGCATGAACTGATGAGCAATAAGTTTATTAAGCTTCTTACCCACTCCTACCACGCTAAGGGAGGCAGTTGTCTTACCTGACTCAGAGTTAGGGTTATCCTTGTCCGTGGGGGGGTCCCCCGGCCTACATGTACCATAAACGGGCCCCTTGACCCTGGGAGGTACCTGATGAGGAGGAGTTGTCTTTGGGTATCTGAAAGGGCGGGAGAGGTTTTCTTAGGAGGAAAGCACTCCTCAGTTGAGAGCTCTCTTTTGTTTAGTTTCTTCTTATGGCCACTCAGACCTATTTTTTGGGCCAGGCTGTCTATCAAGGACATGCCCTTTGTACTATCCAGTTTGTTTTCTTTGTTTCCCACGTTAACGCGAGAGTCTTCACCATGCTCTGGGAGGAGAAAGTCGCGAAAAGGGCCATCGTCCCCGAGCATCTCAACGTCTTTATCTTTTTGCGACATCTGTGACACACGGCACAGCAACGCGCACTACACTAGACAGGTAAAGCGTAGGGTCGAAGGAAAGACACCCTGAAACTACAACACGCCCTAAACGCTACGTAAACGGGTTTCACTAGAGTCACACCACAGTGAACGACTAAAGCACACACAAGGGCAGTGAAACGGGCTGCCAAGATGGCGGCCATACACGGCCATTTTGGCCAACTGACGCGCGGTCAAAAGCAGTGTCGTGAAAACGACAGTTTAACGCACAGATCTTACCGCTCGATGGACGAATAAACTCAGAAGTGTACACTTCACAGAATCACCTGTTTGGTCTGCTTTTAGTCAACAACTACGGTAGGAAATAAGGAGAGCACAGGAGGAACACAGTTGCCTATTGCGCAGTCTCAGCACGAATCGACATTGCAGAACACCCATAACCTTGGCCTACACTGTAAGGGCGATGTCCCATTGAGCGGAAATATATAGCGGAACGGAATGTGCGGAACCAGCTCGACCAATCATAGCCATTCCGTTTTCTTTCCTTTGCTTTTTCTGTGGTTGCGATTGGTCGAGCTGGTTCCGCACATTCCGTTCTGCTATAGATTTCCGCTCAATGGGACATCGCCCTAAGATGGCAGCAGCGAGAGCGCGCCAGCTACCGAATATACCGGCCGTTCATGCACTCTGGCGGACGCTTTTCGAACTGAAAGCGGAAACACGTGGACGACGGTGCTCCGAAAATTGTTCGAGTATGCTCGAACAGGATCGTATATCCGCCTGCATCGAGGCAACCAGACAGTCCAGTGTTGTTGCAAAGTCGCGTTTTCGCGCATGCGCACTGCACCGCCAATCAGTTTCTTCTAAAAGCCGTGTTTTTACGCATGCGCTCTTAAATAGTAGTATCACTGCCGTACTACTTTCGACATCATTAAGGTTCTGTTGGGACCCAAATAATTTTTCATAATTAAAGTGTTTTCTAATGATATTTATTTTGTTTTTAATGATATTTAAATAAAACAATATTAAGAAAATAGGATTTAAAAAAGATAGAAATAAATAAACATAGAAATAACATTTAATATAATATTTTATTTGGCAGAAATCAAATACCAACATTTGTTGCAGGGGCAAGGGAAGCTGCCAAAAACCTTACCAGTATTCAAAAAAACAAACATACATTCTTTTATTTTAACAAAACTAAATATTTAAGTAATATAATACTATATAACAGAATATATAAAATATAATATAAAAGATACTAAGTTTATAA
>NW_018022941.1:0-4809 GCF_002006095.1 Pseudomyrmex gracilis | reverse complement strand
TAAAACAAATAAACTCAACAAACAAAAATAATAAGTAATATGATTATAACTACAGTATGATTAGAATTATAGTAAGTATGCTTATAAAAATAAAATTAATTGATGTGACTAGTCATATTTAATACTGCATTATATATTGCGCAAATAAATAATTATTACATTGACTTACCTTTTTATCCTACGCTCTTTAACCTTCTCGGTCCTTACTGCGAGATCCCGCCAAAACTGTACATATCGGGGCCTCTCGTTTCCGTGTATATATATGTACATTACTGACTTCTTCTAGCAGCGCAGTGCGCGTGCGCAAAAACGCGACTTTGCGACAACACTGACAACCAGACACTCTCTTTTGTGAAGGCGTACAGAGCAGTCAAACCGTCGCCTGAGAGTCGAGTCGAAAAGCAGCGTATATAGTATTAAATCGTTTATTGTAAATCAAGTGTCGTTTATTTTGTAATACTTGCATTCGGTTACAAATATATTAAGTATTCTAATAATACAGAGTGAGTGCAGTTATTCGCAATCTCCTATTAATTAACGGAGCAATTGTGTTGTAGTCGGAGCGATCACGCCGATGCATGTGATCGCCATATTCGAATTCAACTCCGCGTTCGGAGAGACGTTTATAATTAAATACGGTATTCGCGGGCAAGAATTTCACACAAGCCATCCTTTGCATTTAATAATAACAAATACCGGAATTTATTCAAGTCGATCATTACATCTCAGAAGTGGGATTATTATAATAATTCACGGCAGTTAGCCGCGCAAGTCGGTGCCAGTATCTGTTCACGTGATCGTGTTACGTGTCAAGGACACCTAGAACGAGACGTTGAACAAAGCTACATACGTGGTCCATACGCGATCGTTCGTCGTTGGAAGCGGCGTCATTAGAACGTCTTTAGGCTGAGGCGAGAAAATATCAGCTTCCGGTTAAGGAAAATAGAGACGAATTATTCGATCGCATTTTGACGCATCTGGAGCGAGTAGATCCTCAGGATTTGATGGCGGAGTCACAGGGAGCTTCCGCTTCACCATTACCGGGAGATTCCGGAGCAGAAACTGGAAATGAAGAGCCGCTCACTGCGAATATTTTGCGCTCCGCTCTTTCAGAGATGACGGAGATTATGCGGCAACAGCAGCAGTCCATCCAGTTGATGCTGCAACACTTTTCGACTTCGACCNTTTCAAGGTCACAAACAGTTGCAAACGGTATATATCCGTTTAATGCCGAAGAAGGATCAAGGGCGTCAGTCGCACGGTCTCCTTCGGTTGAAGGTCGTTCTGCAAGACAAACTGAGAGTAACATCCCGGGTAATTCTGTCTCTTGGCTTACAACACAAATCCCGGAATTTGGAGGGACAGAAGATGAAAATATTAATACCTGGGTAAAACGTGTCGATCAGGTGGCCAGGGTCCACGGTACACCGGATGGCGTCACGTTACTAGCTGCCTCCAGCAAGTTAACCAAATTTGCAAAAACTTGGTACGAAGTCCAGACGGGACCGACTATCGAGTCGTGGGTCGGGCTTCGCGATTGGATGATAACAATCTTCGTTAGAAAGATTCTTTTCTATAAAGCGGTACAGAAAACGGAGTCAAGGAAATGGATGCCCTCAAAAGAATCCTTCGACCACTATGCGATAGCGAAGCTTGCTCTGATTCACCAACTTGATCTTCCGGTCAAGGATACCATCCACCTTCTAATCAGTGGTATCTCGAACAACGCCGTAAGAGCCTCAGCTTTGTTATTGGCCGACAGCACCCTGGAGCATTTTATGGAAAAAATGCGGAATGTCACGGAAGGTCTTAGTAATACAGTCGAAAAAAATCGGCTTCGGTCTCCAACGATGATAAATCTAAGGGCCCTGTTTGTAGAAATTGTGGCAAGAAAGGGCATCTGCATAAGAATTGTAAAAATGATATTATTTGTTTTTATTGCAAACAAAAAGGTCACTGGCAGTTCGATTGTTCGACGCTCAAGGAGAAAAACGGGAAGCCGCATCAGACAAAACGCCCAGCATCAGTAGCAGCACCGGTAACCGAAGTTGAAGCAGAAGCCGAAGTAGTCGCCCTGGTAAATGAAAAGGACGTCACTTTGCAGTTAGCCGACCCGTCGATAAAGGTAGAAAAAATATGTAACCAAAGTTGTAACTTAAAGACTATGATCGATACAGGTAGCCCTGTTTCTTTTATAAAATATAATGTTTATGTGAAATGGATCCGTCCTTACTGTAAGAAACTGGAACCGTCGAAAAGAATTTTTGTTAATTTAAAAGAATCTCTCTTGAACGTTGTTGGCGTCGCGCCGGTCGCGTTAGCGTTAGATTTTCTAAAAGAAAAAGAAACTTTGGTTAGATTATTCGTTATTAAAGAATACGCGTTAGATAATGATATTATACTTGGTCGCGAATTTATTAATGATCAAAAACTTACTTTCTGTAGTATTAAATCAGGTACAAGCGACCTTGAAAGTGATTCTCACGGAAACTTTTTTCCAATCTTGCCACTTTGCATCGAAGAGAATAGACCAGAATCTCTGGAACAAATATTGCATAGGCATACAATAGATTTTGAATTAGATGTTAAAGAACGTCTTATTAAATTAATTTTAGATATTGAAAAGAAAAAAATTGTACCTGTGAATGACGGATATTCGGTTGAAGTCTATCTGAAGGACGATTCGATTTCGCTTTCGCCCCTCGCCGTTTTGCTCACGTGGAGCGGTTGCAGTTGAGGGCGATAACAGACGATCTGTTATCACGCGAAATAATAAAGCCGAGCGTTTCGCCATATTGTTCAAGAGTGGTACCTGTTAGAAAGAAAAGTGGACAAATAAGATTATGCGTCGACCTGAGGCCTCTGAATAGCAGGGTAATTAAGCAAAAATACCCGTTCCCGAACATAGAGGATAGTATTTCGCGGTTGCGTAATAAATCAGTTTTCACGTTACTCGATTTAAGAGATGGTTTCCACCAGATAAAAGTAAAGGATAATTCGACGAGATATTTTGCGTTTGCAATACCGGAAGGCCAGTTCGAATATAATTACTTACCCTTCGGCTACTCGGAGGCCCCAGCTGAATTTCAAAAGAGGATCATACAGATATTGAATCCTCTGATCCGAAATGAAAAGGTCATCGTGTATATTGACGACGTTCTTATTCCAACTGAAACAGTGGAAGAGAACTTAAATATAATTCGTGAGGTATTAACCATCTTTAAAAATTATAATTTTGAAGTGCACTATTTTAAATGTCGATTCTTAAAAAAGAAAATTGAGTTTCTGGGATACATTGTATCACAAAATAGTATTATGTTGAGTCCTAAACATACCGAGGCCATTAATAATTTAAAAAAACCGGCAAGCGTGCACGATGTTCAAAGATTCCTTGAGTTAGCGAGCTATTTCTGAAAATTTATAGCGAATTTCGCTCTGAAGACCAGGCCGTTGCAGGATCTCCTGAAAAAAAATAATAAATTTCAATTTGATCAAAAATGTATAGATTCATTCGAGACATTAAAGAAAGAACTTACTTCGTCACTTGTTCTGGCATTATACAACCCAACCGCGGAGACAGAACTCTACACAGATGCCTGTTCCACTGGTTTGGGAGGAGTTCTGTTACAAAGACAGACAAATGGGCTGTTAGCCGTCGTAGCTTACTTTAGTCAAAGTACCAACAAAGCGGAACGAAGCTATCATAGCTTCGAACTAGAAATGTTGGCCATAGTTCGATCTATAGAGAGATTCCATTTATATTTATATGGAATAAATTTTACAATAGTAACGGACTGCAACGCGTTGGTCTACGCGGTTAATAAAGCCAATTTAAACCCCCGTATCGCACGCTAGACGTTGACTCTTCAAAACTATTACTTTAAATTAACTCACCGTCCAGGCGTTAAGATGAGACACGTAGACGCATTGAGCCGTAGTGTTGAGTATGTTCATGAATTACCTCTTGAGAGAGAACTAGAGTTCCGGCAGCTCGCTGATCCAAGAATCGAACAAATTAGCTCCGACCTGGAATATAATGATAATTATAATGATAAATTTAAATTGATAGACGGATTAGTTTATAAAAAGGAAGGTGAAGACTTTAAATTTATAGTACCGGATCAAATGATATCAAGTTTGTTACGTACACATCACGATAATATGGCACGCGTCGGTTTCGAGAAAACGCATCAAGGAATAAAACAAAAATATTGGTTCCCAAAAATGAGAAAGAGAATACAGGAATATATAGACAATTGTTTTACTTGCATTATAACCCGGTATGTCGCATATGACATAACGATTGTTGCCGAGAACTTTATGTACCATGTATGGTCCTTTATAGTGTGGTTTCAATTTTACGTTTTCCCCGGGAATCAATCGAGTGTTTCTTATGAGTACATAATCGCCTTCTTTATAAATATATCAAAAGTTTAAGTGACTTATTATCGCGATAACATGTATTATAATTTTTTATTGTATTTGTCGCAGTAAGTGCTACGTCACGCGCTTTATTTCTTTGTGCCTCGAGATCGGCATCAACGTTCGCAAGTGCTTCGGTGAATAGTGCAAAATGTGCATCGTCGTGGCAGCGCCTATCAAAGCCGAACATGACTTTCGACGGGGATGCCTTTATGGACGAGTGGTACGTGTTGTTAACAACGTATTGCAAATGATTTAGTTCATTTTTCCATTCTTCTGGAGAGGACAATAATTTAATTAACGAACTTTTCAGGAACCTATTCACCCGTTCAACAATACCGTTAGCTCTATATATTCCTGTATTCTCTTTCTCATTTTTTTCAACAT
>NW_018022940.1:31852-33071 GCF_002006095.1 Pseudomyrmex gracilis | reverse complement strand
AATTACACGAAAGACTGTGGCGACCGTAGAAAAGAAAGAGAGCGATCTTTACTCTATGTTATCAACACGACAAAATACACAGTTCTCATCGCAGACCTGACATGTCACGGTAACGGTCGTCACGATTACCTCCGTGTCGAATCCGTAACACTAAACGAACGGAATTTGAGTCACCGGAGCGGTAGATCGGTACATCAAAAGCAACACGCGACACGCAGTTGCGGAGGTGAGGAACTTAGCGGCATTTATCGGCGTCGACAGCTAGCCTNGAATCTTACTCGGCAACTATATCGTCTCCTCCATCGGATATCACAATCTCGGGTCCTCCTCGAGTAACTGGTGACCGACCCTTGCCTCCAAACGGCACTTTACCGCGGCAGAAANACTTTTCAAGAGGTCTCCCCGGTGGCTCATGCCTCAACAACGGTACGCGCAACAGTGATCGCTAAACGCTACCGCATAGATTTCCTTTCGCAGATCGATCGCCACACGCGTGGATCCGCGTTGTCCTTCTAAGGGCGACTATATAGCCGCGTCGGGCCCTCACCGCCCGATTCATGTGGAAGATTCTGCAGCTTTGCAAGGCCGATCCTCTACCTCGGGTCGGCAGGTCGTACGCGCTCGTCGGATCCCGACAACGTCTTTAGTGTCCGGGTGGTGCCTTCTCCGACCCTTTCTGAGACAACCGGTCGCTTCCCGCCACTCTGCTCTCCCCGTCGTACGCTCCTGCTTCGCTGTCTTCCCATCTTCGTTCTTGGTTAACGCCGATGCCTAAGGTGTCTCTCTCTTGCCGCTAAAACAAAATACCACAGACACACAAAACGATACGCCGCCTTGCGGCTCACGCAACGCAATTAATATTAATAGAAAACGGCCGTTACACAATAATATGCGCGAAACATTCGCTTGCGCCCGTCGGCGCACGGTACTCAAAGTTGGTGCTGAGCGCACTGACAGCGCGAAACCGGTGCATCNAAGTGCATAACGCAACAAAGATATGTCGCTTTCTCTAAATTGTAAAAGACGCGAGCCCACCGCANTCCTCTCTNGCCGTNCTATNTACACTGTGACGGGCGCCGAAAAGGCGTCACGTCACAGTATATATGTTGTAAGTTATATTGTAGTTTCTATAAATATAAATTCTGTAGTGTGTTTACAATACATTAGTTTTATCTATCCAAGAGTTGTATGACTTGTCTAACCTTAGCAACTTTACATA
>NW_018022940.1:22950-31452 GCF_002006095.1 Pseudomyrmex gracilis | reverse complement strand
TGGATCACCAACTTCTAATTGTGCTGGCCCTGCAATCTTGACATTGCTGTACACCGTGGTTAAGAGCTTCTCGGCGATTGCTGAGGTAACATCGATAGGTCGCATACCAATAGTTTGATGTTTTCTTGCGTTGTACTCCATAAAAAGACGCGATAATATGTCGATCCATTTGTAAGTTTCGTTAAGTGTAAATTGTTTTTATATGTCGTTCTTCAACGTACGGTTGAATCGTTCTACAGTTGAAGTCTTCATAACAGAATATGTGGAATACTGATTAATGTTATGCTTCTTCATCAGTGTTTGTCATTTATATTGTAGAATTCCTTTTCACGGTAAGTTTGCAAATTGTTTGGACATCGTTTGTTATTCCGAAATATTCCTGCAAAACTTTTGGCGACTTCATATCTACTCTTACTCTTAAGCGGTATGGCCCACGCGTACTTGTTCAGCATATCGATAACCGTAAGTATGTAGCGGTAGCCTCTGTTGAAGCGCGAATACGGACGCATCTCTACCACATCCGCTTGCCAGAGATCATCGTACTCGCGTACAATAACGCGTCTACGGGGAAAAGTTCTTCTTGCCGAAGCATGCAATTCTTCTACGAGACGTTGTTTTTCGATTGTAGCACGAGTTGTTGCCATAGTTGTCTTACTATATGTCTACTGTGTCAGTCGTTTTATTTTGGTTTGATAAATATTGAAGTGTACGCTGAATTTGTTTTATAGCGTCGCGCAACGCTTGCACATCCTGCTGCAATGCGATAATTTTTCTCTCACGTGTCTCTTGCCATTCATTCACACTCGTGACGCACATATCTACGTATCGTTTGTTGGCGGTGTCAGTGTCGGTATCGGATTGCGTTACATGCAGTATCTTTTGCGACCTTGAATCGTAGCCGGCACCGACAAAGCAGAGAGCGGTATTACGCACGTAATTTTGCAGTATTGTTTCTCTCTCATAATAATAATACATCGACGCTCCATGTGTTCTGAGCAATATCCCAAATTTGTTGATTGGCATGATGACGCGCACACGACTGACTGACTCTACCACCGACGCGCTATTTAATTTATAATGAATCCCGCTTCGTGCAGTTTCTCGATGATCGACAGGATTTCGTTGTCATGAGCATTGTTGTCCGCCTGACGGGATGCGTCTAGCAATCGCAGACGGTCGACAAGTTTGTTGGGATCGTCCCAGTGAGCGTACTTGATCTTACGATCGCTTAACGTCATTTTACGCGGTATACCTTTCTCCTGCTTAGTACGCACACTGGATATTAAAGGTGCAATTATGTATCTGTATTNGTATNCCTTGTTACCCAGTATTGCACCGAGCCTGTTGTGATGTTTTCTATAAGCATGTGTTATTTCCAGTATCTTTTTGTATCATTGTTTATCTTCCNCGGTATATAACTCGTTCTTTGGACATTTCATGAAAATCAATTCGTACAATCCTTGTGTTGCTTTAAATCGTATACCATCTATGATTATATTATCCTGTTTATCCACGTCACAACGCTTATCACCGAGCATCATTCCATCGTTGTCGAAATACACACCATATACGTAGTCTATGTAGTTCTCTTTTTTACCACTCAGGATAGCTTTCATATATTGTTGCGCCAACGGACTAAAATGATTTTGAAACAATTCAAGACTCTCCAACGTTTGCATTTGACGTTGAATAGTTGACTTAAACGATTTGTTGGTAGTAGCATCAGTAGCGACGATAGTGTCAATCGATGGAGAATCCCATGTCAATTGTCGTTCTTTTGTNGNAGTAGAAGTCGCTATTGCAGTGTTATATCNAGTGCGCTTTGAATTGTGTAAAGTAGGGGACAGTGTTTNTTTCGATGTCTGTGGTCGTTTTCGCTTCGTCTCGTGTGACGTGTCTTCGAGAAACACTGTGTCCAACGTCTNTTGCTTAGTATTTGTATTTTCAGCAATCTGTTTGAGAAGTTCGATAATAGGTTTGAACTGTCTTTCCAATGCAATTTCTTCTTCTAATTTACCGGTTTTCAAAGCGCGATATTTTCGACAAATAGAGTGACTCGTTTTTGCAATCTCCTTTGCTACTTTCTCGCGATCTATAATTTCACTGCTTTTGTCAGCCATGTTGCTTACACCAGTAGGAAAGAGACGATACTTGGATGATGTCTCAACAACGATTACCCAGTCGACGGTATCGCGAACTCGTTAAATCCTTTTCTATAGCAACCTCTGTCCATAGGACTGTTCTTGTCGATCACTAAAAATCCATATTTGTTTTGCCAACATTTGTGGCATAATATACAAAACTTCTCGTACGTCATATCCGTATTTACATGATCGTTATACACATGTTTGAGATTGGTACCATCTTGTTTAAAAAGAAGTATCAGATTTGCGTTGTCACGTATAAGATGCTTTGGTATCCTCGCGTACGTCTGACAAAGATAGAAACAGTCGACACTCAAGTGACGACCCATTGCAAAGTATTCTCGTATCGTATCCTGCTTGTTACATGCCACGTCATCAAAAATAAAAATAGAATTCGGAAGTGCTTCACTAGGCGGAATCACATCGTTATTATTAGAGAAGGTAAAGTAACCGATTTCGTCTCCTGCTGAAAGTATATTCTCCAGATATTGATACTTTGGTTGTTGCAACGACTTGGAATACACGTAAACGTTTTCAAAAACACCGTGTGGACTTTCAAGCAAGCTTAACACCACATTCGTCTTGCCACAATTCGAAAGACCGCACACAATACCGCGTATAGTAACTGGTAGCATTATTCCATGTTTGCGTATTTTCTTGCCGGACAGTTGTTGAGTCTTGCTGTCAAAATTATTTACTTTAATGGCCACAGGTTGCCGCACAAACTGCATGGTTTGTTTGTAACTGCCTCGCGCAAGGAGCACCTATTTATAGAGACGCGTCGAGTGTTTCTACTCAGTTGTCAGAAAACAGCTGATGTCAAACGTATATTGCAATCTATGTCAGGTCGTGGATTGTTAANTCGCGTGATAAACGCTCTTCCCGTCGAATTACATATTCCAGNCTACCAATTTTGTGGCCCGGAAACACGTTTGGAAAAACGATTAGCTAAAGGCAATCGGGGAATTAATCCATTAAACGCGGCTTGTCGTNAACACGATATAGCTTATTCGCGAAGCAACAAACTCGCTGCTCGACACATGGCTNATAACGCACTTGCTNCAAAGGCGCGCGATNGTATTACAGCGGCAGACTCGAGTCTCGGTGAGAGAGCAGCTGCGACCGCCGTGTGGGCGGCTATAAAAGCAAAGAAAAAACTNGGCATGGGTTTGAAAAAGAAAAGCAAGTCAGCAAAAANGAAGCAAATACTTCCAATTGCTAAACGCGGCGGTGTATTGCCAGTCTTACCGCTGCTGGGTGCTCTNGGTGCGCTCGTTGGTGGAGCNGCNNGAGTTGCAAAAACAGTAAATAATACAAGAGTTGCACAGCGGCAGCTAAAAAAATGCAACGTCATAATTGCGCGATGGAAGGTCGAGGAATTTATCTGACTCCGTACGGACGAGGACTTTCAAAGAAAAAAAAACATTAAATGTACTTACAGGTGTAACAACTAATATGCAGTTAGAACAACTAGCTAAGCGCATGCGTATACCTTTCTTTAGAGGTGTTCTCATGCGTAATACAGTACCGAACATAGTACATTGCAATGAGAGTGGTATCGTCAAGTTGGATGTTACAAATGNACTAGGGACTACTCACTGGGTGGCGTATGCAAAAAGAGGAAAGCATGTCATATATTTTGACAGTTTTGGCAATCTTNAACCACCGAAANAGGTGGCTTGTTATTAGGAGGATCCCGATAGCCAAGATTTCTTTAGTACAGATTGACGGTTGCACAGATCCCGTTTGCCGAGATCCCGTTTGCACAGAAAACTTTTGTACAGATCCCGATTGCACAGACATATTATAGGTTAGTTTAGGTTAAGTTTTTCGTAGGGTAGGGGTGCAGGGGGAGAGGCGGATCCCCTTCCCCGCCCACATATGTACTATAGTGTGTGATATAAACAAAATATTTACTTCGCAAATGTAATAATAACGACTATGTGCAATCGGGATCTGTAGAAAAGTTTTTTGTGCAAACGGGATCTAGGCAAACGGGATCTGTGCAACCGTTGATCTGCGCAAAAGAAATCTGTGCTATCGGTACCCTGCCCTTGTTATCTAGAACATGCCGTGGGCAAAATAGAATATAATTCTACGTCGTATCAACGTTACAATCAAAGCAATTGTGGCCAATTGTGATTATGGTTCCTTCAAACGGTTGNTAAGCTATATTTCTTTAAATAGTGTGCTATCAAACTTCAATACGCATTCNACAACATGTCACTNACGTTTACACTTACCGGTAAAAATAGCATCCTTGCGGTCAGCNACTATTCCGCCATTGATTTAAGTAACGGAGATTACNAGCTTGGACTAACAGATTTTGAAACATATCATATGATACCGAACGTAAATTCGTCAAACAACAAATTTTATTACAATACGGATGACAAGCAGATTATAATTCCTGAAGGATCGTACGAATTGTGGAATATTACCAATTATTTGCAACATGCACTGGTGCAACGTAATGCNAGAAGCAAAGATAAGGATGAGGAAATCTCACCATTAATATTACGTGCAAACACCAACACANAGAAAAGCGGAATAAACTGCGCGTATCAAATAAATTTTACTAAACCTGACACTATTGGGTCGCTGTTGGGATTTTCATCAACCCGNATTTTAGATCCACGNCAGTGGTATGTGCCGATTAATATTATTAACGTTAACGTTATTTGCATAGAGTGCAACGTGAACGCGGGTGCATACAGCAACAACCGGTGCGTGCATACGATACATGAGTTCTCACCGAACGTGCCGCCAGGATATAAGATCTCGAAAACACCGGCACAGAGCATTTACCTTCCAATTATCGTGCAGAGCATTACAGATCTGACGATACGTATTGTGGATCAGAACGGACAATTGCTTGATTTTCNAGNAGAGGAAATAACCGTCAGGTTACACGTGCGACGCCGACGACTGTGNTACGCGGCATGATCGTGCTGAACGAATNGGATCAAATAACGCAAGATACGAGGTTTCCATTACAAACACCTGCTACGACGTACAGTAATCGGAAGAAGCTAAGTTCAATAAACGGTAACTTTTTGCAATCGTTGGAATTTATTTTACGAGAAGTTTGAAAATATGTGCGACATTTTAAATGTTGGGGGCGAGCCAATCTGACGATCGCATTGTCAGACTTGAAACTCGCACGTACAATCCGTATGTGAACACGACATTTGAACACAGTGATGAGATACGCATACCTATACAACAGTAGGACTTGTACACTTTACCGTGTTAGTTTTCNTTATGTTGAAGNAAAAATAACGTTAACNATGAAAGACGAAGAAGAAGTATATCTAGGTAATAATTGTGTAGCTTTTATGTTCGATGAGATTCGCTACNAACTCAATGGTATGNAGATTGATCGTAATANAAACATTGGAATAACTAACACGATCAAAAACTATATATNGCTAACACATGATAAAAGCATGGCCATGAAGAATGCTGGTTGGGATATTAAACAACATGTGGACGTAGATAGTTACTTTAGTTTCTGCGTATCACTCAGCATGTTATTAGGATTTTGTNAGGACTANAAACTTACGGTTATCAATGCACGTCATGAACGAATTTTAATACGATCGCGCAACGACAANAACTGCATAACAGCAGTTTCTCAGGTAGATCGTGAGGCATTGGATGGCAAAATTGAATTATTCAAAGTGCAATGGCAAATGCCCCACTTAGTGTTGAACGATGTTACGAAGCTCTNGCTACTACAAACTCTGGAAAGCGGGCGGTATTTGACCATGAGTTTTTGCTCGTGGGATCTCTACGAGTTTTCATTATTACAAAGCACTACTAAACATTTGTGGGCCATAAAAACGGCGACACAACTTGANAAACCGAGATACGTCATATTTGCGCTACAGACTGCTCGAAGAAANGATATGTCAGCAGATGTCACGCGATTCGATCACTGTCAGTTGACCAACGTAAAACTGTATCTCAACTCTGAATTCTACCCTTATGACGACTTGCATTTAGATTTTGATAAACAAAAATATGCCGTTCTGTAAAATATNTACACACATTTCCGTAAAACGTACTACGGATGTGGTGTTGTCGTANCGTTTCTCACAAGGTACAACTTTCTGCAATGTAGTCCTTTAGTGGTCATTGATTGCTCACGTCAAAACGAGACTGTCAAAAGTGCAACCGTTGATGTGCGTATCGAATTTGATTGCAAAGAAAATATACCGACAAATACTAAGGCCTATTGTCTCATTTTGCACGATCGTCTGGTTGAATACAACCCGTTAACTAACNTANTGCTCAAAATTACTTAAATTGCAACATCAGCATTTCTCCCTTCCATAATCTGAAAAATCGTTTAAGAACCACAGTATGTACCAATAGACAGCAGTCGTTTTTTATCGGTCACACAATTACATCATCACGGATGTGTCGACGTTTGTAGACTTACAAGAATTTGTAGTCGGGAAAATATTTATTGTCAAAGAAGTAGCGGTATTGCGAAAAGGTTCTCTCGCATTACATTTTTGAAAACCCCTTTTTGTGGAATCTACTTGCAAGATCAGACAGGTCAGCAGCTTCTTGGTTGATGACGCATCATCACAGGCTGCGTTGGGAAGATGGAAATGTTGCATANCGCAGAGTGAAAAATTTGAGTACACCAGCTATTTGTGGCACTGCAGAAAATGATGACAACGCATCTTTACTTGTCTATGTTAAAGGTCCTGAAAAATGTAACTGGCTAGCTGATATTCTCGATAGTGACGTACAACGTGGATTCCTTATTAAAACATTGGATGACGATTACGACGATATTGCTTCTTTAACTAAATTGAATGTATTGAATTGTCTACAATGTAAAAAACATGTGAAACATTGCGCATTACAAAATGTATTTAAAATATTTACTTGATGGTCTAAACGACAATAAAATGTTACATGCAACAACTTTAGTTGTACATTTACTACCCTGTTCTATACCATATTTATATAGATTATCGGTATTAATCGCGGTTTAACGTGGTTCCATAGTTAATCGTGACTTGTTTCTACTTAAACATAGTTTCGTTTATGAGTGAATGTGGTTTGTTTATGGTTCAAGTATGGTTAAACATGGTTTTTTTATGGTTGAACATGGTTGGGGGCGCGGAGCGCGTTTGCTCAACTCCGCGCCGCCCAGAGAGTCATCGCCCTCCGCGCCATATGCGGCTTTCGCACAGTGGCAACGGAGACGGCGGGTGTGTTGGCGGGAGTATCTCCACTAGCNCTCCTGGCAAAAATGTACTTGGCGAGATATGCTCGCCGAGTCAAGCTGCTACAGGANNGCGTTGCAGATAACATCTTGCAGGANGCTCTTGCCAAAGCCAAGCGCCAGGCCCGACGACAGCTGCTCCTCGATTGGGAGCAGCACTTGGACNAACCGCGCGCGNCCGTCCAAGAAGTCGTCGCGGTNATTCGACCCCATCTCGAGGTGTGGCTAGAGAACAGGGTCGGCCACCTCACCTACAAGGTGACTCAGGTGCTCACCGGGCATGGATGCTTCGGGGAATACCTGAGTCGCATNGGAACACTTTCAATGCAGTNACTTTTTNTAATGTATGTTACTTTTTTCGCGATAATTTTATGGTAACATATGGCTGTCGGTATTATTGCTAACCGCGTCGGTATGTATCATCGGTAACCGTGCCGGTACATATGGATTAAATCTCGGGCCGTTGGCGCGTGCTAGTAGGAGGCAGCCGCAGGAGAACTACTTCTCCTCACGGCGGACGATATGGTGCTCCGTACTGTACATATATTACATAAGAACACATTCAACAACAAAACTAAATATATTAAACATAAAAACTAAATACACAAAATTTGAAACTTTATTTGGTGGAAATATATATGATGCATGTAAATACTATTTTTTATGAAGAAACTTTGCACACTTTTGCTAAAACTTTGCAACTTTACGCGCGTATATTGTTACGTACTGCGGCACATGCCGAAAGACATATGTGTAATAATACATAGTTGCTGTAAGTTATTCCGTGGAAATTTATACATAGAAANAATTTTAATAAAATGGAAATATAAAAAAAAGAATAGTAACTTAGGCTTTGTTACTTTACGCTAAAAATTTAAAACACCACAACTGTGCACGTTCTGGCTAAAAAAAAACTGCAACTCTGCGACTTTACGCGCATTGCGTATAATGTTACATATCGCGGCACATGCTGAAAACATATTTCTTGTAGTTGTCTTATTGTTACGCAACATTAAAAGAAAATTTTACATATATCAGAGTGAAGTGTACGACAGTAGCGCGATTATAAATTGCAAATTATTGGCATGCGCTTTGAAAGGTGTTATATAT